>NC_136530.1:11038925-11043925 GCF_910591455.1 Pholis gunnellus
TTAAAAAAACAAATGTCATGCATTCTGGATTCATTACAAATCAACTGAAATATTGCAAGCCTTTTATTCTTTTAATATTGCTGATTATGGCTTACAGCTTAAGAAAACTCAAATCCTATCTCTAAATATTAGAATATCATGAAAAAGTATACTAGTAGGGTATTCAACTAATCACTTGAATCGTCTAACTCGAAACACCTGCAAGGGTATAGGACCTATGGTGACCTTAAAAAATACACTGACTTCATTATACATTTTCTTAATGGAATAATTAATTCTCTTAATTCTGCGTACATGACCCTACTACTTTTACTTATAGTTATTCTCATAAAGCACAACCTGGTGATTACTTTCACTTTACTGAAGCTTCTGGTGAACTCGGACTTAAGACTTACACAAAGTGAGCTGCTGCTGTTGCTCTATCTGCCACTCAGCGTCATTGAGTTGACTGAATGGCAGCTTGCTGCAGCAATATAACGTTAACGTTACCGGCAGCTTGCTGCAGCAATATAACGTTACCGTGTCATGGCTGCCGTTCAGTTTACATTATGAGCGACAGTAACATTAACCCCTTGCTGTCTGAGAGCATCTTCAACACCATTTACTAACTTGATTTCAGTTAGCTTTGTCTAATTCTACCATACTAAAAATATTTGAAAACCAGTCAGGAATATACAGTTGTCAATCAGCATGGCCGGTCTACAACTCATTAAATAGCCCATTAATATTTGCATGCATGTTAGTGAAGGCCACAAGCTACTAAAACAGTCTAAAAGCTACTACAATTGAATTCACCTAGCATTCCACTTGAGTGCAATATCATGTTAGCTTAACGTTAACATACATATCACCTTCACGTTATGATACTACACAACTAAGCTAGCTGTTGTAACGTTAGCTAAAGTATCAAACACACAATTGATAGTGTCAGCTAAATGCTTGTTTCTATCAAACACTGTTTTAAAGTGTAAAGACAACTCTGTTTAGAACAAATATAACACATATGGTTATAAATTGCTTACTTACTGAGACCTGTGGACAGATGGCAATGCCGGAGCTTCAAACTGAAATCCCCCAGAGTGAAAAATTTCCCGCCTTCAGAATTTGAATTTCTAGCACTCTGCCCATGCGCAGACAGGAAAGCGGACACTTTCTGCCCATGCGCAGAAAGCGCATGTATAAAATATAATATTTTATTATATTATGATTATGATATATTATTATTTATAATAAAAATGATATATTTTATAAAATGGCAAGATATCAAAATATATATATTTGTAAATGTGCTTTCGGTGCATTTTCACAGTAATACATTTGAACACATTCCAAAATAATAGTACAATTAATATATTGAAATAATAGCATGAATAAGTTTACTTACCAATTACACAAATATTACTTAAAATATACAAAAAAATCGGTATATTTAAAATCTGTATTTATAAAATGTGCTTTAAATACATTGTTTGAATGGTAATTTAGAGCATACATTTTGAAATATACAAAAAATATGTTTGAAAACAAAGTTCAAAGAAATATGTTTAAGTAATTGCACAGAACTTTTACTTAAAGTATATTTTTCTTATAATATATTTTTTGAAAGTATACTACAGTACAATTATTTTTAAAGTGTGTTAAAAGTAGATTTTTGAAAATGGGTGAAAGCATGACTTTTGTATACTTTTTATATATTTTCAGAAAGTACAATTCTTTGAAAGTATATTTGAAGTGTACTATTGAAAATGTTAGTATATTTTATATTTTTTCGCCTGGGTCCGCTGCACCTGCATCTCCTCCACCTCCTCTCGACATACAGAGTTATCCTGCGCATTCTGGCACTCCGTGCACTTTGTCTTTTTTTGTGTGCACACTCTCGCATAATGGCTCTGCACCCCGCATGTATGGCACGAGAACTCCGGGCACTCTCTCTGAATGTGCCCGGGCTGCATGCAGATACGAAAGATTTTGGTTTGCTTATCGTGCAGCACTCGAAAGTACTCGGTGCCGAGCGCTGTTGCGAACTTGGTGGAGTAGGGGAGGGATTGGACCCGCTCATTGAACCGCACCCTCATGAACCCGGTACCGTCCGTCACCCTGGAGCCCGGCCACATCCTCCTTTTAATAGGGGACACCGCCGTAACCCCCCAGTATTGCAGCTTTGCAAGAATGTCATCAGTAATATAAAACGGGAGATTTAAAAAAGACACTATCAGTTCGTCGTTGGATATCTCCTTTGCGTGCACCCCTAGTGTCCCCGACCTTGAAGCCCTCCATGAGCCTGTCTTTTCCTTTCGGATGGCTCATGGTGACTTCAAATTTACCAGCGTTGATGACACGGACAGCCGTTGTACATGACTTATCAGTTCCATTGCGCTCATCGGCGCACCTCCTTCCATTTCCACGTTTACAGTCAAATTCTTCAGGTCACACATTCTTTTCGGTAATCTCACTTCTGCCTCATCAGCCTCTCCATTGTTCATCCGTTCAGTAGGGTTGTCCATCGGGGTCGTCGCAGTTTCGGTCCGGGTCTGGTTCACATGTAGGTCCGTCATGGTGAAAAAAAAGCGCCCCCCGATCAGTCAGAGACTGAAAACGGGGGATAATTCGGAGAAAAAACGAACCTCGAAGCTTCCCCCCAGTCAGCGAAATACTGACGGGGGTACTACATAAATGAAAACACCTAACCAAAAATACCTTCTCCTAGGGCATATAGAAAGAAAAGTCGAGAGAAAAAGAGACGATCAAAAAGTTTGCTGCTGCCTCGCACGAGGATCGCCACACTCTGTCGCCGCACACCACCTGGATCTCGTTAGCAATCAGGGTGGTATGACCGTAAGCAAAGACACAGCCCACCAAAGGGCTTTTTATAGAGGTTTGAGTTAAGTGTTTTCTTTTGTCAAGAGATGTAAGATATTTTGTGATTATGTTTCTGTAGACAACTGTTGGGGAAAATCTAAATGACTAATTATAATGTGTGCTTAGAAAATCTGGTGTCCTAATTTGATCGTCTTTATTGCACCCTGTCCTTGTTGTGTGAACTGCCTCTGACATTAAGCACCACAGTTGTTTAGTCTATTTAGGTGTCAAGGCCTGCTGAGAGGGAGCTCTCAGCAGCAAGTCCTGGATTGAAATGATAATAAGGACTGTGGGAGTGTTATGATGGGTACAGAGCTAAGTTATGAGAACTTAGCCTCCTGACTACGAGAATGTGACCTTTTGTGCCAGAACAAATGCTCAAGTGAAGTGGCAGACAGACACTCTCTACACGGCGTGGACGCCATTTTGTGTGTGTTATGCTTCTGTGACGTATTATTGCCTGTGACACTGTATGTTTAATTAGTATAAATATCCGAGGCTCGGAGACAGACCTCTGAGCAGCCTTGATCCATGTATACTGTATGTGAATCAACTCTCTCTCCTTCTTGCAAGAATAAATGTCCCGTTTAATGATTTTCCATCGGTCTCGGGTGAATTTTTCTAACAACCGTGTGCAGTTAAGTATAAAATGTCCAAAACGTCCCAGCGTAATAAGTCATGAAAATGTCCAAAAAAGAAATCATCGTATAGTATGTCGTAAGAGATTTTAGAGAAAATGTTACAAAAATGTACTATGCTATGCTAAGTGTGAGTAAAGTGTTTCCTTTTGTCAAGAGATGTAAGATATTTTGGGATTATGTTTCTGTAGACAATCGTGTGCAGTTATTTGGAAATGCCGATTATAAAAAAAAAAAACATCAGATGAGATTTTAGAGGAAATGGTGCAGTTACAAAATCACCTCACAACAGGTTAATAGCAGACCACCTGAAGGTGTCACTCAGAGAGAACCAGGACATTGTGACGCTCCAGAGCTCCAGAGCCTCTGCTGTTTTGTATTGTATAGAATGGTGTGTGGTAAATAGCATAGTACATTAACTCATGAAAAACGTCATGGTACAGTATGTCATAAAAAGGTCCAAGAAGTCACAGGAAATGGCATGAAATCAAAATGTCAACAAAACGTCATAGTATGTCAAAAGAAAAGATAGGAAAATAATTTCAAGTATAACATGTCCAAAACGTCCCAGCGTAATAAGTCATGAAAATGTCCAAAAAAGAAGTCATCGTATAGTATGTCATAATGTTACGGTCATTTTTGAAATAATCAATATGAAAAAGTAGCAAGCCAGGATGTACTCTTTACAGAGTACTTGTAATGCATTGACCAGGACCACTTCCATTGTGTGTACATCGCCGTAATGCTTGTCATGTGTGCCTGTCGGTGTCTGCTGAAGAAGCAGCAGCGCCCTTTGCTTCTTGTAAAGAGGAGGGGGAAAAAAAAGCTTACAGCACCTGGTATTCCCAGGCGGTCTCCCATCCAAGTACTGACCAGGCCCGACCCTGCTTAGCTTCCGAGATCAGACGAGATCGGGCGTGTTCAGGGTGGTATGGCCGTAAGCGAAGAAACAGCCTACCAAAGGGCTTTTTAAAGACACTCTGCTCTTCCGTCTATCTATGGCACCTGCACATTGCCCTAGCCTTCGTTTGCCTGACGCTCGAAAGCTGACGCTTCCAACCACCAGCAGTGGTTAAGAACAGCAATCTACTAATTGCTCATTGTCTGCCAGGAGTGCAAGCTCCTCCCCCTGCAATCAGCAGAGCTATTCAGCAGGAGTGACTAAATCACACCTACTCAGACAGGCAGAAACTCACAGCCCAATCACAACTGAGGCAGGCCTAAGTAAAGCTCTAAAGTCAACTAAATCAAAGCAAGAATAAAATACCTATCAGATTCTTGAATTCTTTTTTTCCCTTGAAATCAAAATTTCAACAAAACGTCACAGTATGTCAAAAGAAAAGATAGGAAAATAATTTCAAGTATAACATGTCCAAAACGTCCCAGCGTAATAAGTCATGAAAATGTCCAAAAAAGAAGTCATCGTATAGTATGTCATAATGTTACGGTCATTTTTGAAATAATCAATATGAAAAAGTAGCAAGCCAGGATGTACTCTTTACA
>NC_136530.1:11046425-11121425 GCF_910591455.1 Pholis gunnellus
TCAATCTCGACAAGTAAAATATTTACATAGAATTTTAGTGGGAAACGCTTTGTATTCTACCGTCAGGAAGACAAAGTTTAAACACAAAAGGCAATAGAAACAAAAAGTCAACAGGATCTTAAAAAAGTACAGTAATGACTATTTAAAACCATGTCTCACATTATTCATATTTTAGTCCTCGTTTCCTCATCTTTACAAAAATTATTTGACCGCTTTCCTACTAAAGACCCTCCTTCGCTAAAGCTTCTACAGTTAAGACAACAAATCGTTCTTTTTAACGCCGAGTGATCAGGCACAGACATGTTGTGGCCTATATTAAAAATATAAAAGTGGAAAGTTAACACTGCCTGGTTCTCAGTCACTCATCTCCATGTCTTCCTGATGGTGGTCGTCTCCATTCACTTTGGACTTTTTGGGGATGTGGCCCTCTGACCTCTCCATCTCCTGGCATTTGGGGGATGAGGCAGAGTCAGAGTCGCTCTTCCTGTCATCGTCGTCATCCTCCTCTCTTTCCTTTTCACTGTCATAACCTTGCTCCTCTTCATCGTAATCCCGGGTCACCTGTCCGGACAATTTTTTTTGAAAGATTATTTTTTGGGGGCATTTCTACTGTATTTGATAGAGAGAGACGAACAGAAAAGATCACGACAGTTAAATAATTAGTTTTTTAAAAGGCCCATCTTCTGGGCTGTTTAATTACTTGCCAGTCATTTCAAAACAATATTCTAAACATACCTTAACATCTCCTTTCTCACTATCAGACTTGCGGTCCTGGTCTCGCTCCTTGTCTTTGCTCTTCTTCTTCTTACTGGCCGAGCGTTCCCTTTCATCTCTGCTCCGGTCTCTGTCCTCCCTCCGGTCTCTATCCCGTTCCTTCTCACGCTCCTTGTCCTTCTTTTTCTCTTTCTTGTGACTGAACATGACAAATGTATCTTTTCAGTTGTTGAACTAGATATGACAATGAATTGCATGTAAAAATGCGTTTGACATCTCACCGTCTGAGTGATGGAGACCTGGACAACCTCCTCTTGGGGGACCGAGATGCACTGCGGCTTCGCTTGTGCCTCCTGAGACACAAAGTAAAAGAAATAAATACAATTTTATACTTCCGTCATTCTAACCAAATCACAGACTGCTGTCTGTTAAAGTCATTTGCTTTTATGAATGTAAATCACATTAAATGAAAGGAAGACCACTCACCGACTAATGCTTCGAGACCTCCTGGCACTGCTGTAGCTCTTGGGGGGAGTCTTTGACCTTTTCTTAGACTTCTCCTCCTTCCTCCGGTCCCTGATCAAGACACAAGCAAGGTTAATCTAGATGTATTGGCAGCTCTTGCAAGTGACACAAAGTATTGTGTATTAAGAAAGTTTAAAAATAAAAATCTGAACTTAAACGACAGCCTAAAGCAGTGGTTAACACAAGTGGTCGGCATTAAACTTTGATGACGCAGCAATTTAATGCTGACCTAGATCTGCTGTGGCGGTTCCTCTCCCGGGAGTGGGTCCTCCTCCTACGTGGACTCTTGGACTTCCTCCTACTTCTTGAATGGGACCTCCGCCGAGACCTGCTCTTCGAACGTCTGCCAAAAATGAAGCGGTATCACAATTAAAAACATAGCAAATCAGATATCAATTATCTTGTTCGTGTCATTTGGTTTACATCTGTCCAGAGACAGAGTTCGCCGTGCCGGTGTCTTTACCGGTGTCTTGAGCGAGATCTGGACCGCCTTCGCCTTGACCGCGAACGGGAATGTTTGCGCTTGTCATCTTTTTTATCTGCAAAACAACGACAAAGTTGAATATCTCACAGGAACAAACACTGAGAAGCTGACAAAATTCCAGCACAATGTTTAATTACATGGAGCGTTAGCTTCTACATTCATTATAACTTTATAAACGGCTACATAAAACAAGTAGCTCTTTCTGTAAAAGGCGACACGAGGAAGCGGAGCACTCACTTCCAGGTTCAATGGCTGCAGAGATGAGAGACTGGGCCTCTCGGACTCTCTTCATGGCCTCTTCTATCTCCTTATTGGACGCATCGTTCTTCATCCCTGGATTCAAGTTCAGTCCGGCCGCTAATGGATTAAGTCTGCAAGTGCCATCAATTATTTAGTTTTTAAAAATGATTCAGGCTCAATGGATTGCAAACCCTGAATGAGAGCGTGTATAGTTTCTTACTTGGGGTCCATGGATTGCATGAGCTTCAGAAAGTCTGCAGAAAGAGCCTGAAAAAGAAAGGAGGAAATTAAAATTAGAAAAATGTAGTTGAAGCATGCTGCGACTGACTGTGACTGACGAAGTGCTCACCTGGGGGTTCATGTTAGGGCCTTGCATTCCCATGGCAGCCATTTGCTCCATGCTGGGAGCTCCGAGACCTCCAAATGGTGTCCCTCCCATCTGAAATACAGACACACTTACACTTTAAGCCCAAAAATGTTTTTATATCAAGCATCCAGCAGACGCAACACAGCCTCATGTCTGAATCATTGTGCCCATTTAAATCAATGTTACTTTATAAAAAAGAAATGTCACTTTCAGTCCTGACAGAATGTCAACAAACATGCAACCTCACCAGGGGTGAAAAAGTTCAAAAAATGATTTAAACTATCTAACAATAACACAAATATCTACGTTACTAGTGATCTTTAAAAAAAAGGCAACCAGAATCTACACCAGCAACCCAAAATGATCATGAGCACAACGTATACTTCAGAATCAAACTTAATGTCAAAACTCATTGTTACCAGAGGATTGGGTGTCGGAAGAAGGCCTCCCCCAGGCATCATTCCTGCCACGGCATTGGCTGGAGCCAGCAGCGACATAGCTTTAGATTCATCAGGAATGACTCCTGGAGAAAAACAACAACATTTCAGTACACGCTCCACGCAAACATTGATGAACACTCAAACAAGACTTGCAGACAAGCCACCTCTGTCTAACTACTCTGTATTCAAATAATGAATGAATAAAAAGAATGCACTTTTTTTTTTTTGTCTTGTCTGTAAATCTTGATCCCTGATTTTTTCGTGAAAGTATGATTGTATGATTAGCAGCTATGAATTTATAAGTCACAATACACACTGGTCAACACTGCCAAGATTTTTTCACCTGTACTTGTTTTTTAAGTCATGAACCAAACGTAAGCAAGCACAGCCAGTTGTCCCGTGGGATGTGCTCTCAACTTTCATTAGATGTTTTATGAACAAGCGACTCGTGCCGGCTGCTTCGCTATAAAGCACACAAAAACATTGAGATACAGAAAACAAAGTTCATGATTTGGGTGTAGACAAGGGTACATTTCAACATTACTTACCATCACCAATACAAAAACAGAAAAGGTTCAGACATATTACCTTTTCTAGGCTTTTGTTGGTGGTTACTTTGTACAATTCCACCACAAAAAAGAAAGAAAAAAAACTTGCCAACCAAGTTAAGTATTGCTAACAAGCTACAGTACTGCTAGGTTTTGGCCAACAGCATGTCACTAAAAACACTAAACAATGTCAAAGATAAACTGCACTATACAGTTACGGGCTATTACCAGCAAAAGCTGTGATAAAATCATGACAAATGTGCCCAAAGATGAAGAAATCAAACAGTAAATTCAAAAGGGAAAATCTTAGAGATGATTATCCATGGTGCAATCTGAAAACAGGCTATTTCTTAATCTGACATTTTACATTTTAACAGGGGAGAGAGAGAGAGAGAGAGAGAGAGAGAGAGACACACACACACACACACACACACGCACACGCACACGCACACGCACACGCACACGCGCACAACAGAAAGGACACTTGAGAAACAGGATAAGGCTGCAGAAGACAAAACTGTTGGTGGCATTTTCAGCAGGGCCTGGTATATAGGGCTGGCTGAACCAGGAAAAAGAACTGTAAAACACAACAACAAAAGAAACACCACCGTTAAACGTGAGATTCACTCAACTCTTGCAGAGTCATGTGTGGAGAGCGTCAATGAAAAGCATTTTTACTGCAACATCAAGCAGAGGATTAAACCTACTTTTATCTCTTGCATGTTAGTGAAAATTTGGAAATACAGATGCACAAAGTAAAATATTACAAGGCTTGGAGCAAGTAAATGCCAACGCCGGTTTGTGTGCTTCTCATGGTTATAACCAAATGATATGCTGACTGACTTCCAAAACATCGGCTCAGAGTAATTGTGTAGATTACGGCGCGCACACACACACCCTTTCAAAATCTATCCTAGCATGCACAGCATCTATCCTGCATGCTTTGTGCTGGTGTAGGGATGTCCCAAATATTTTAGCCAGATCTGAGCCATTAAATATCAGCATTCTGCCAATACCAAGTCCAGATCCAGTATTTACATATTCCTTTGTAATGCACCACGATTAATCAGGCCATGATTACATTTAATGAGGCAATACCGTTTGGATGTTTGGTGAACAGCTATGCATCAAGAAAACAAAGTCAAGTTGTCACATATTTGGCTGATTAGACCTCTCCTGATAACGGCGTGGACCTGTAAGACTGTGCTTGATTGACATCTCCTTCACTCTGTTGCTAGGTTTTGTTGCACCCGTTAGAGGAGGAGCAACTTACACCTGCAGTTTGGTAACCTAACCAAACTCCCAACACTGCTGTGCCCGACTTGAACCTAGAAATATTTCGGGCCAAACTGAAAACACCACTGTGTATATGCAGCATCTTTTATGGTTTCTTACAGCGGTGAAGTAAATATTAATGGACAAAGAAGTGTCAGCGTGAATCTGTTTCGGTAGCAAATCAACTGCATGTATGCTTCGTAAAATAAATGATATAGTTTACCCAACGTTAAACTGTTTTGTTAGACGTGTACAAAATATTGCTGGAATTGACGCAAAGCGACTGACCTACAGTGTCTTTCCCCGCTGACATAAGCTGACAGTGTGGATAACATGAATTGTAACGCATTGTTGTTATTTATTGGCATTTATCAAGCACAACGGGACATTTACAGCAGGCTTACCCAGGGTGCTTAAGGTTCAAATATAAATAGAGGATCAGAAATGGTTCACGCTTGAAGTCCATACCCCTATTTTGCTGAAGAGTTGCGTGGCTCATTTTTTTATATAAAAGATGCCTTGAACAGAGAGAGAAAAAATAAATAAAGAGTTAATATTTTACTGCAGAACAAGAGAGAGAAGGGGGCTTGCGAGCCTGGTGCCATTATTTTTTCTAATCTCCTGATGGCAGCAGAGGACCACTTTCAGCCAGCAAGGAAGGGACTCTCTGCAAATGACTTGTCCACTATGAAAACCACAACACAAATAACAGAGAGAGAAGTTTACAGCTAGATTGTCAGACATGGACACAAATGTACATTTCCCTTTTTTATAAACCTAGAAATGCCAAGCACTGAAAAGCTTAGCGAATTTTGCTTGGTCACAAAGAACTCACAATGGCTTCAGATAGTGTTTGCAATTCTATCAAAACAACCTACACATTGTGATGCATGTTCAGAGATAGCCACGTGAGCGAGACAAGAATAAAACAAAACACCCACCTTCAGCAAAAGGGACCACGATCAAGGCTCGGTCCACGAAGACGGTGTTCGTCAGATGTTGGGAAACTCCCACCGACTCAGACTCAAGGAACTTTACAAAACAGACACGTGAAGTCACAGGCAAGGGAGAGTCACTGGAAGAAAATACAGATATGTTGTGCAAAGAATACGAACAAGGAGACCCAACATGCCTTCTTCAAACTGACCGTAATGATGTTTTTGTCCCCTGGGACAACTAAGTTAAAAAAGGTACAATATGCAGCATTTTCCTAAAAAAAAGAATCCCTCTCAATCATCACTTTTGACCCACAAGAAGTGTGTGGTTGAGTCTATCTACAGAGACCCTGTCCTCTGCCTGTATTCTGTAGTTACTTCTTATTTTGCTGTGTTTAGGATGTTTTTGGGCCTCAGCAAAAATACTTTGGGCCCAACGTGGATGTGTAACCCCAAGTTAATAAGAGCATGTAGGATGTACGCCGTTGTCATTCCCAGGTCATCAAATACCACCGCTTTGTCACACCCCTTGACGTCTGATAGCAAGGCACAAGACATGGACCCCTTTAGCGTCAGTATGATGCAAAGCGGCAGTATTTGACAACCTACGGGTTGTTACATTGTTGTGAGTTTTGATGTGCTTCAGCGTTTCCCCTGCATTCATTCAAAATCCGACATTTTGGCACCTTCCCAAAGTGTGGTGTTGTTTGTTTACAAACAGCAACCGACAATGCTACATATTATACCTTTAATCATGGAGTACAGGCCGCACAACCTCACCCACTCTCTGACCTCTTTATTATCTGTTTAGATACAATACATCAACATATTTTCTTATAACGCGTTGTAATAAGTGCATTGCTTGTCGTCAATCTGTTGGGAATCAAATATCACCGCCAATCACTGACACTTTGAACCTTTGTTGTTGTTACAGTCCTCGCCATGTCCTACCTGCTGAGAAGTCAGGTGTAACTCAATTCAGGAAGATACAAAGCAGAGAACAATTATTTCCTCCTATAGTCAATGTTAAAATACTGTAGATTGCAGTAGCTCATTAACAATATTGACACCAAGTTAATTTGTTCTTCCACTTTGTTTAAATCAGCATTTAGTACATTTAAGAAGATGCTGCAGCAGTTACATCTAGGGTTGCAACTAATATTGGTTAATCTAACAATTACTTTTCTGATTACTCAATTAATTGTTTAGTCTATGAAATGTCAGATGGGATTAAAAGAAAATGCACAAATTACTCAATTTACAATGATGTAAAGCAGAGAAAGACAGGCTTGAACAGGCTAATGTCTAGCGCTGTTTTGGTCACTCAAATATGATTTACTGATGTATTTGTGTTTATTATATCGTTGCAAATTGAATATCTTTGGGCATTAAACAATTTCAACTTCACTAATACTATAGGTACTTGTAAAGGCAATTAAAAAATATATTTTCTGACACTTTGGGGCTAAACGATTAATCCAAAACAATCATAATCCTTAGTTGAAGGGGAGTGACTGCTGCTGCATTCACTAAAGGCGCGGGCTAACGTTAGCATTAGCATGCCGTGCAGCGAGGCCTACTCGACACTACAGGCCTCAAGCTAGGTAAGACAACGTTCTAACAATGTACAATTCACAATACTCACTCAGGTGGAAACAGTTTCAGCTCATCTATGTTTCCGAGGAATCCAAACAGAGTCCTCATATGCTCGGACGTCGTGCTCGGGGAGACGTTCGTCACCTGAATGACGTGCGTGTTGGAATTCATTTTCGCGAGTGCTAATCAAGCTACCGTAGCTTTATGCTAGCAACGAGCCTGAATTTGAAACCAAAAAACACGAGCTAGGTATCGTTTACGAGGAAAACAACATTAGGCGATTACAAATGCGTGCATTCTTCCTGTAGATAGAAGATGGTTAACGTTTGCTGTCTGTGGCAAATCAACGACGACCGTCAGCAGAGAGCAACAATGCCGCTGCTGAAAATGTCGCGAGGCAGAGATGCTGGCGCGTTCACGTGCGGTTTATAAGCTCGTAATGAGTTTCAGCCGAGCAAACTAGAAGTGTCCCATTCAAGTAAAATAATGTATTTAGTTGATACTTTTACATCATATCTGACCGGTACTGTTTTAAGCTGATACTGACATAAATATTTTTGAGTTTAAAAATATTTTATAATGATTTATAAACACATAACAGAAAAAACTCTGAATAATTGACCGTGGAAATATCTACTTGTCAGTGCTCTCTGCTGTACAAATTGTCTAACATGTGAGACACTTTTTATAAATTACCTAAAATTTTGTATGGCATATTTCTTGTAACTAATTGTCAGACATATACAACGCTATCAATGTGTCTACAATAAGTCAACATCAACTTCTATATCTGCCTGAGCGGTTTACCAGCCTAGATCTAGTAAATAATCATAATCTAGAAAGTACTTTCATGTATACATGTAGTGGAATAAAAAGTACTAGTAATATATTCTGCTGAAATGTAGTAAAGTAGCCTCAAATGAAAAGACTGAAGTAAAGTTCTCCAAAACTGTACATAAGTACAGTACAGTACACAAAGCCCCAGAAACATGACAAGAGGAGAAAATGTGTATCATGTGTAGTATATGATTAGGATGTATTGTTTATGTTATTATGTTTTCTTTTAACTATAATGTAAACATATTATAGTATCATTGCTGGTGTAGAAACTACCTAACCAACTATTTGAAACATCTCTGCAACTCCACTAGTACTTTAGTTGAGTTGTTGATATACTTAAAATAATTGTTAGACAATATCGAAATCATTAGTATTTAAATGTCTGATGTAAACTGTAGAATCCTCAATGTACAATCACAAAAAAATGATGGCTCAGGAAATGTTTAAGACATCAATAAATGAAAATGCAATTCCTTTGCTGCTAAGTCTCATTTTTCCAACGACCCTAAAGGCCGCATGGCTCTGAATACGGCTGAAGACAAAGTGGGTGTGGCTAAAGTTGTGTCACAGCATTTTGTTGCTAGCTTTAGCTTTAGCTTGGGATTTCTTCAACTAGACTTATTGCTTATCGAAATCACAAATCAACGCAAACGCCGTACTTGAATAACGGCAATTGTATGCAACGATACATTTAAACAATCAAACAGTGGTGACGTTGTGCTCGGATTAAAACAACAGCGTCGGAGGGCAACTCGACTAACGCTAACGCTACCGATATAATATATAACGTAAGGCGCAAAGTCGTCGCTTGCTAACTTAGCACCCTCGCTACCAGTTGACATGCTGCAGGTATCTTTTATTATATGACATTACGTGAACGTTTACGAAGTTGTTGCATCAATACATGCACGTAAGCCTCCAGTAACTCGGAGAACAAGCTGGCAAGATGGAGCTGCAGATATTAAGGACGTGAGACAGGCAAGTGGGTGTCCTTCTGACCTTCTTCGGTATAAGTTATATCTTATGGTTAAAAATGGGGAATTAGAGCTTTACAAGCTAAACGTGAAGGTAAAGTGCCAGAAGTCAGTGCACTCAATCCAAACATGTATTACTGTACATCTCTGTGGATCAAGACTAAAATGAGTATTTTGTTCTCTTACAGGAAAATGTTGGTAGCTCACCAAGAAAAAGCTATGAACTGGAAAGGCACAAAATGGTGAAAGTATTCCCTTGTACACCCCCACTGTCATGACATCAACAAGGAGATATGGGCATCCTAAGACTGGTAGTCAGAATCATGGGTAGGATCAGTACTTTCAGGTCCTATCAGTTTGTGCTTCTCCTTGCTGCAGCACTTGCTGTTGTAGCTTTTTACTACTTTGGCTCAGAGAGGCAGAACTTTTCCAGCACCACTAAGAGGATCAAGCACACCCAGGCCACCCACAACGCCAACAGGAATGATGCTGACCTAACGGTGGACACCAGGCTTCCCCACCCAGCTGGATTGGAAGAGCAAATAGGGGAAGATGGAGATGCAGGAGGAGAGAGTGACGGATTGAGGTCCAGGAAAAGGGACAGTGGTGACACGGCTGACCAACGCTTCCACGTACTCATGATGTTCACCAAGGTGGACAAGAGCCGGAGCCTGCAGGACAAGTTCAGGGTGGCCATGTTGTCTATGGTTAAGTATGGAGACTTCGTTGAAGGAGAGGTGTTGGTCCTTCATTTTGTGAGCGACCAGGCGAGCAAAGAACTGGGAGAGAGGATGCTGCAGGAGTTTCTCCTTGATGCAACGTTTAAGTATGAGGTAGGCAGTCTACAAATGTGTGTGCACTGTACCATGGCTCTGATATATGTTGGTTTCAATATAAGAAGAAGAAACCCCCTGAGATGTTTGAATTAATGATGAGTTTTATTTCCACTACAGTTGCCTTTGATGTGAATTGAAATGACTTGAGGTCTTATAATATTGAGATCTTGGGCTATTTGTTTTTCACTATAAAGAATGTATTTATTGTAATATATATATATATAAATATTGTTATTAAGATCATTGTAGTAAAGTGAGAGAGAAGTTTAATAGGCCTCCTGACTCTTTTCACACCTGGTGGATAGCTGGATGGATGCTTTACAGTTTGTAGTTTCAGTGAAGTTAGAGGACTTGCATTGTGACCTAAGATCGAGCAACAAATTACTGGACATGCTATTTAAAGTTGAAACACATGAGGGCAGTGTTGGCTTTCCAAGCGAATCCCTCACAAATGGAGATGTCCCTCAGCTTCTGTGTTCTCTCTTCCACAACAGAGGATCGTGTCCCCTCTCTGTAGCTGTTTGTGTTTCATGCGATGTCAGTTGTTTCTCTTTGGTATTTGTCACAGAGCGCAAGATCATAAACTTGTTTCCAAATTACTTTTCCAAATCCTCCTCACCAGCTAGGCCCTTTCTCTCAGGAACGTCTCATCATCTTCTCCAACATCTGGTGTTGTTACAGCTCTGTATCAGCTCAGGCCGATCCCGTGCCTGCTCGGGTTGGTTGGAGGTTTTGCTCAGCACTGGCGTCTTGTCAGTTTTGAGCCTGTGGGTCAGATTGCTTCCTGTTCATTTCACTCTCTGTACTCCAAGCTCAAAGTATTCTAGGCGCACAGCTGCAGAGTGTGATGTAAAGTACTGGAAAAGATCTGACAAACTGTATGATGGCGACGGGCTGTGAGACCTGCTACACCAACATGAAATTAATGCGTTAACACTGGTTACACCAGGGTGTTAGAGGACCAGACAAGGTCTCTTTCTCACAAATGCAGCCCAACGGCTATGCAGGGATTATCTCCCCACCCACGCCTTTCAAGTATTACTCAGCCAACACTAGTAATTGCTCTGTGCATACCCTTCCAACGTTAGCCTAGATGCAAAACGTGTAGCCCACAGTGTTTGCAGTATTAGCAAGGGTGTCGTAGAGTAATTAAAAAATATAGAATTGAAAGGGTGCTTAGTTAAAGACGTCAAAAAGAAATGTCCAATATATTTGGCAATAAGAAACATATTCTTTTGTTATTTTGACTTAAACTGTATTCCAGGAACCTGTCAGAAAAAGGATAATTTGGAAGCAGTGCTGTGAAAATACAGTGTTGTTGTGAGGTATTTCAAGTTTACTGACTACCCGCAACTGGAAAATGTCACACTCGGTATGTAGCTCGGTCACAATTCTTCTCCAAACTATCTTATCAGTGGGGCTGTAATGTTGGGCCATTATTTTGATAATGTCTCTTGAATTTTGGTGATTACATAATTGTGACCAAGTAATGTATTGAGCCGGTGTTGACCACGAACGACTTCCCTGGTTTGACTCTGGCAGGAGACATTTGTCACATGTCGTTTCCAACCTCCAGACCTTGTTTCCTGTCATCCCCGTACTGCACTACATGCCCCATAATATCAACGGCAAGGTGTCAGTCAGGCTCTAGTTCTCGACCCGGGGAAACGAGTCTTTATAACTCCCTCACACAATTTTGTGCTTCTGTAAATCAAAGTGACATGCTGCATAAATTGTACCAGCAGGATGTAACCCCAGTGGTTTAATAACTGTCATGGTGTCATTCCAGACCAGTGCTTTTAAACATCATGGTTTGAGATAATGAATCATGAAATGATGTCCACCACCACTGACACGAGCACAAGTACAGCCACTGTCTCGTCTGTCTCTATTGAAGTGCACACAGACAGACACGCACTGAAGTTCTGCCAAAGTTACAGATGGGTCGGGGCTCCCCGACCGAGGCGGTGTGTGTGAGCGTGTTGACATCCTTGTCTGCTTAACTTAAGCTTAATTTCTTTCAATTATTCATCTAAAAGGAGCGTGAGGGTAAGACAGCGGTTATGCAATAATTTTAGCCTCCGCCACTTCTCAACAGGGGTAAATTCAATAACCCACTTGACATTCGCCAAGACAAACAGCCCACAGAGTCACGCTGCCCAGAGGCTGTGCTCATTACCGCTGACCATCAGTCGCACCACACACTTGAGTCGTGTGCCTCGTTCCCGTTCAGTCATTCGCACGGAGGACACAGTGTTGTGATATGAATACCAGTTTAATATCCTGTTAGCAGGATAAAAATCACAAGTGAATTAGCAGCATTACAAAAACAACAGTATGGGTAAGGTAGTTATCTTGGTTTAGCTGAGTTTTCTCCTTTAATTGATTGTAGAAAGCTTTACAAAATACATACAGAAAATACATATGTATACAGTGGAATTAAGTCGGTCTTTAGCAAATTTTCCTTCTGCTCAGTTATTGTTAATCCTGTTTCACTGAAGTGATATTCATTGCCGCGAAATACATTATTGTGCACAACCGTTCTCTTAATTTTACTGTAGTTTTTGCCTTTGTCTCTTAAATTAGTGATTGACAGTGGATTTGTCATGATGAAAACACTGAGCATTTGCTTTCAGTTGAACGTTTGTTTTCCTGCATAGAGAAACGAGGAAACCAGAGCGCCAAAAAGTGGAAGTGTCGTGTTCATTTTTGAAATGTTTCCAAACGCGTACTTTTCATATGAAACGGCAAACATGGATTCTGATATAAGTGCTGTGATGCGACTCGTATAGTTCATTACATAAAATGAAAATGTGTACTTTGCAGTCCCAGTGAGTGAGAATTATTTATCAGGACTAATATCACTTATTCTTCCCACTGCAGTGATTTATGTGCAATTACATCACATTACTAGCAGCGGTCTAGGACAGCCCTCATTAAATGATTGCCCATCGAGGCACATGGGCCTGATCTACGATATGACATATTCATCGGAGGCCTCTAACATACACACTTACTGATGTCAGGCTTGACCAGTAAAAGGCCAGATTCTCTCTTTGGAAATACTGTTTGTCTCAAACCAACACATTTATTTTTCCTCCTGCCGGAAAGCTTTAATGATAATCAGTGTTTACTATATTTAAAGCTCAGGCCTGAGAGGCAGGAAAAACAAGAAGAAGGCTTTTCATTTTTTTTTTTGCAATCAAAACTTTTTGAATTGACACAAGGCAGAGTGTTATAAAAATATCAAATCTTTTAAATATACCTTTTGATTTGTTCTGAATTTAAAGGACACGCACAAAGGAGTACATGGGTTGAACTCATTGTCTGCTGGAAAGCCTCGTTAAAAGAACATTCCCATGGGCTCCAACGTTGGCGTATATCCCAACTCGTGAACATAGTGCTATCAGAAGATCTTCCTATAGGCTGATATGTACCCACAGTCTCATAAATAGCTTTAGTAGTTCCATATATTTCCAGCGCTACTGCATATGGCACTTTGTTGTACTAACGTGATTCCACTGTGTTGATCTGCAGGTGTTCTTTCATGACGTGGTGGCTCTCACACAGAAGCTATTCCCTATTGTAGAGGCCATGCAGAAGCACTTCAGCGCTGGCTCTGGTGCTTACTACAGCGACGCCATCTTCTTCCTGTCTGTTGCCATGCACCACATCATGCCCGACAGTAAGAAAAATCACATTTTGTCCCATTTCTGCTTTAGATTTAAAACAATGGCTGATCTATGCGTGTCTTATTAAGTCAGTCCAAAGATGACCTAGTAGGTTTTGGAGACTTGCTTGTTGGTGATATTTTATCTTTATGTTTTTATACTTTATTTTGAGTTTTTCCATCATGCAAAATACACAAACAAGAAACAAAGGCTATAAAAAAAACAGCAAAAAAGGTTAGCTGTAAAAAGATCAACGTGTTACATCGAAGAAAAGCATATTTCTCTGCATAAATAATGAATGTTAATATAGCTTCAAAATGATTATTCTTCTCTCTGGTAGACCATATTTTAAATTCACTCAGATACTCCCTTTTCTATTGTGGCACTGCTGGTGCACAGCTGGAAAAGGCAGCGCGGGCAGGTATCTAACAGACACGTGGCATGCTGCAGAGGCCCTGGAGTGCGAGGCAGGAAGGATGTGTTCTGTCGCTGCTGCCCACATTAGTGCCCCCTGTGTTAGTGCTGACTGATGGCGGCGATCTCCCCCGTTGTAGTTTACTTCAGTGGATGTGCAGGATGGGGGCACCCGTACAGAAATGAATCAAACCAATGAGCTTTGAATGAAAAGTAGCCAGAGGCACACATATGAAAGTCTCTGTCCTACAGACTGCAGAACACCGTCGCATTTTAGGTTTCTTTATTTGAAGTTATGATTCAGGCATTATAATAAAAACATTTTAATAGGGCTTCACATTTCATGATCAGAGGGTATAGTGGTGTGTTTTCCACTCTGAAGCGAAGAGTTTTTCGGCAGTTACTCGCATGAAAGTATTTTCAGAAACGGGGCACTATTAGGAATCGGCCTGAGCTGGAAGCTCAATATTTTTCTTTTATTAGCTTTCCACGCTGCATGTCCAGATTTGATGGCTTGACAACCCCTGTGGTCAGATTCAGGTTTTAGCACATCAAAGTATGCTATTTACATTACTTAGAAAAGCAGGCTATCACTTAATATTCAAACGAGGAAAAAGATGATGTCTTAAAGCAAAACAGGATGATAAATAAAAGATTGTGCTTTGGTGGGGAAATGATTTGAGTGTGTAGTTTTCACTCAGCCGTCAGCCCTGAAAAGTAATTTGTGGCGAAGCACAAAGTTGTTTTGACTGAATTTACAACATATTGCCAGTGTGGCATCAGGTGTTTTTATGCGACAAACATTTTTTCCCCGAGCAGTCCCTTGTACGAAGCTGAAGGTGTATGTCTTATGCCTGGAACGACCCAGCTCACGAGGTTCAGCAATATAAAAAACAGGTGGAATTGGTATATTAAAGTTATTTTATCTACAAGGAAGCAACTTAGATTACCACAAACAAAGAGGCGGACTAAAAAGGAAAAAGGGCATGTTGATGCTGATCAAATAAATACCTACACACAGTAACCAACTACTACTTTGCTGCTTTACCAAAATGGAACTAAAACGTCACTGTTTGAGCTTACTCGATGAAAACCAAAAACCGGCACCCCTGCTCCTAGTGTTTCTAGACAATAAAATGATTAGTGTGTTTGCTATCAGAAACAATAGGCAAAACTATACCTGGCCCAGTCTTCAGGTAGTTAATAAGTACCTCGATATTAATTCACAAACGACAATTAACATCTACTAGTCTGAACACAACGATGGCAGACATGGTGGCAAGCCGCATCACGTGATATCCCAGCTGCCCCCGACTAACAAACCAATTACATATAGCTGGACTGGTTGCCGCTCAAATCGGGCTCTTCAGATATCCAAGCAGGAAGTGGGATGAGCAGTGCATAGCCAGAACCAATTTCGTACATGGTACCACACATCTGACTTGGCTTACGTAAAAAAATCAAACACTAAAAGGGTTCGACACATGGGAGGGTGCCGGCTGTGGCCGTAACAGTGTCTCACTTTGTGTCCCCGAAATGCTTATCGATCAACCACATGAGCCGTCTGCTTTGTGTCCAAGTGGTCACACATTTCTATTTAAAGAATCCTTTTATCTCTAAAGGGCATAATGTGGTTGTCTTAACAGAGGGAGTGGGGGTAACAATTTCCTGAAACTCTTCATTCAGCGAGCATCACGGGAGACACAGAACATCATTTATGATTGAAGACAAGCGTGATATCCATAAATATGAATATCAGCTGCACGTGGGAGGGCTTGAAATTTAACATGCTCTAACTTGTGAAGTGGGCAAAGTTCTGAGTTTAATGCGGTCGTTAAAAGAGAAGCAAGAGGTTGAGGAAGTTGTCAGCACTTTGACCAGTTATACAGCCTGAAGAGTAAAGTGTTTGTTCAATATAAATGGGAGATAAGATCTTTTTGTGGTCTGTATGTAGTTTTCATTCGACCTATGGAGTCTATTTGGTACTCAACAATATTTTCATAGGACAAGCTAAAAAGCTATTGCAAAACAGCTGTCAATAATATAGCACAATATATTTGCTAAAGGAATACATTATGTGATATCCTGTGCATATGACAGTGTTGAGCAGTTGAGTCAGTAGACAAAAAAGAGGACTTTATTTTCACACCAATTGTCCTTAGAGGATGAGGAACATAATTGCACAATGGAAACATGTTGTCATTTGTGATAAGGTTCCTAAGAAACACTGTTTTTGTTGGTGGAGAGGTGTTCCATGTTTTGTTTCCCCTGTAGAGGTCTCAACATGCCGGGACTTGAGTCTCTCCTAAAACCTTGACTTCTAGTTTCCACCTCAGGTGGAGTGGCGCTGCTGATGTGTGAAACGCTTTGCTAAAGTAAGAAAGATGGTACCTGAAAGCGAGGTAGTAGCTCAACAGCAGATGGATGTCAAAAATGAGGATATTTTTGCAATAAGGTTCCATCTTTATTTGCCCCTTGACAGCCATCTGTTTCACCTCCCATCAGGGCCTCGTGAAATTCCAAGATGAAGCACCGAAAACGTACTCGCTTTTGTGATTAAAATCTTTCAATGATTTCTATCAGTTCCAAAACACAGTCTACGTCCTTTTGCAATCACTGAAGTCTGACCTTAGAAGACGTACCTGCTATAATCACACCTCCTATTCTGTTTCTCCAGAGCTGATAACACAGAGATAATAACGCTTCAACACGGATTTATTGATATAAAATGACAGCAAGCGTTGAACATGAGTTGGTTGTTGGAGTAGATTGCTCCGAGGCTGAAATTGTATATTCTGCAGCAGGTCTGTTTACTGGTTTGTGAATTATGAACACAGACGGCAATATATTAAAAAGGCATGGTTTTACTTAATGGTCAACAAGACTAGACGGCATATTTTCATTGTTTAGCTAAAGCAAAGGCATCATATTGGGAACATTTGGATTGCAGTCCAGCAAAGCTAGTATTGTCTACTCCTGTCATTTAAAATATATATTATTATGTTTATCATTTTGGGGCAAAACAAGTTGGAAATTAGATAGAAAATACAAATAACTAAGAATCCTACTTAAAAATGACAGAGGGGATTTAAAGGATTTTTTATTTTTATTTACTGTTGATCATGATCTGTAGCATATTTGTCTTTTTGTCTTCTCTTTATATTCCTAGAAGCATTTTCTAACAAGTGCTGCAAACAGCAGTAGACAGTTTATTTGTTGCAGCAGGAAACCCGTCAACGTTTGCATTTTCAATGATGGTGAAAATCAATTTCAGGTGATCCCCTCCTTTTGAAAAAGGCAGGGTGAAAGCAGACAACAATGACCCTTACAAATACTAAGTGCTCACATCAGACTAACATGAGGGCTTAATGTGGTTGACCTCCTTTTTTCCTAAAAAAAAAATGTGACGTTAGATAACAGTGTCTCTGTTGTTTTGGTGCCGTGGCTGAGTTGAGGTTAACTCTGATCTGACCAGAGCCTCAGGCAAGCTCGAAGCCACACTAACAACATTATTCCTGCAATAACTTTATAGCTCCAACGCAACCGCCAAGATTTATTTGAACCCTCGCTATTTCTACTTATCCTTTTGGTTCGTCTGTGTTCATCCTCACAAGATCTAGACATCTGCAGAGATCTATCATCGTTAAGGATAACTGGGTTTTCTAAGTGCTGCTGGGAAGAACAAAGAGTGAATCCAGGTGAAAGTCAGTTTAAACAACCGACTCCACTGAAAAAACCCCACTATTCCTGAGTGAAAATTGCCCAAAATGAAAACAAAGGGCTATAATTGTCTTTATTTTTACCTCCAAATAGTCAACAAGTCAAAAGGACTACGACTTCTCACATGTCTCTCTCTCTCTCTCTCTCTCTCTCTCTCTCTCTCTCTCTCTCTCTCTCTCTCTCTCTCTCTCTCTCTCTCTCTCTCTCTCTCTCTCTCTCTCTCTCTCTCTCTCTCTCTCTCTCTCTCTCTCTCTCTCTCTCTCTCTCTCTCTCTCTCTCTCTCTCTCTCTCTCTCTCTCTCTCTCTATATATATATATATATATATATATATATATATATATATATATATATATATATATATATAAAATGTTGATACCAACGTTGTCACCTCTAAAATATTGTTGCGTGAGGAATTGAAATACAGTTACAAATATAATTCATTTTTGATTTATGGGAACACTGGCTTCATTGAGGTTGTTATACGTGTGTGTTGATCATCTTGTAAACTCAACAGCCTAATATTAGGCTTTAAAACTTTAGGTAAACAATATAGTACAGAGCAATTGTGCACCAATCAAACAGTGGCCGACAGCACTACAGAAGACGCTCACCTGTGTAGCTACCTGTTGCTTCCTCTCTTTCTTACTTGCTGCACAGAGGAATTAAAGGAAGAGAAAAAGATGCAAATAAGAGAAATGCACCTTCTGTCTTCTTTTCTTTGTCACTCTCTCTCGTCTCATACCCAGCTTTCTATAAACGAGGAAAGCTGTCGAGCCTGAAATACTTGTACACTAATTGACAGCAACTGCGGAATCTGTCTCGCACAGATTATAATTTTCCCTTTTATGCTTCTGCTTAGCAAGAAATGGTTTTGCATTGAACATATGCTGCTTTTAAACACTGGATTTCTTTTCACTGTGCGCATCAGAGCAACAGCACTTTAGTAATCGTACGGGCCATTTATGCTAAAGCGAATAAATTGGGCTTCTATGGAAGAGAGTGATGGCTTTATGGTAGTGGTGAAAATAGAAAATGTATGATGTGAGAAAGTACAGCAAACACCAGAGTCTTGTAATACACTAAATCACCTTTTTACTGAAATCATAATATGCGGCGATCAAACACATACTTTCACCTTCACGGGACTGTGTGTTTTGAGTCACTGATGTAACATCAAACCCACCACACCACAGTGTTGTAACAACTCAAGGCCCTCTTCCTGTTATTTTGCCACTAGTTAAGCCCCGTTAGTACAAACAAACAGCGGTGACCACTCAGAGATTACCCGTCCGAGCCCCTCTCTGTTGCCACAGTACACGAAGGCATTGTGATGGCAACTTCCTTGTTTGGAGAGCACAGAAAACAGGTCGCCGCCGCACTGCTGAGTCTTCTTTTTCCACCACTTGTTTCAACAGAATCCGCCACTCTAATATCTTTGCAGCAACCGTGATAGTCCCCATAGTTACATTTATACCCCTCAATGTTTTGCATGTCAGCTGGCTTTGTGAAGGCCAAAGTTGCTCTCTTTTTTTTATTTTCCAAAATGAGGTTGTTTGTCTGTGATGTTTGGCCCTGTGAGTGCTGTCTTGCATTGGACACATTTTTATTTTTACCCCAATAGAAGACTGGGATGGATAATTGGGGTGATTAAACTGCTAATAAACATTTTTATACTTTAACCCTCATACTAATTTGCTGAAAATGTTGACTAGTAAGTCAACTTTTTAACAGTCTCTACATGCATATTTTTTGCCAGACACAAAATGATAGAAACCAGACATAATTGCTGTGCTGATTTATTATGACTTTTAAGCAACACATGTGTACATTGCAAAACCGTAGTAGATAAAGAGCACAACATAAAGATGGGACATAAGCTTCAAGATCAGTCGAGCAACTGTGCAGCTCACACGCTGCCATGAAAATCAAGTACTGGATGTCAGAATGAAACATATCTTCCCTCCGTATCGTATAGAACACATGTTGTGCATCTGGAATTATAATTAGCTTACAAATTCTACACTTACTCGCTTGCTTGATCGCAACAAGGCTTTGAAGAACTGAAACCGATCAACTATCCTTCTGCCAATTAATGATTTTTTTTGTATTTGAGAGTTTGTCTAAAGCTGACAATTGTTTTCATCAGTTCAATAATGATGTTCCCCTGTCACACCATTCCTGAGTATTTCCCAACCTTTCGTCACCATGCCTACCAGCAAAACATAGGAAGCTGAAACAATGAACAGATGAGGGCCTGAATATCCTGGATACTGCTGTTGCCATTTCATCCACAAACAACCGCGTTGATAATCTACTGTATGTTCACACACAGCTCAACTTTCTTGACATTTCTCCCCACAATTTATAGACATTTTCATTCAATTTCCTTTTGTTAAGGTCAATAGTAACATTACAGAAAGCAAAAGTGAACAACACCACCGCTGAGCAACCATTTCATTGTGTTAAGCTTGTCAACAGTCGAGTTCAGTCTGCTCTTAATGCCTCTCACGTGTATTCCTGGAAGGGGTGGTTAGTCTGTCGCTGGATGAAATTCAACCTACGTGCAGAGTTGACTCAGGAGCACATTTCCTGGGATAATAAAAAAAAAAAAAAGAGGAGAACTTGTTTTTGTCACTAATCAAACTTGGTTAAAAATGTATTATCATTCACTCACATAGAGCAAGCAATCAAACGGCAATCAGTTTACACATGTTTAGAATGATCTTGGATGTTTTTTTCAACGTGTTGTGCTCTTCTCTCAGGCCTCACGCGCATAGTGCAGCTAGACCTGGACCTGAAATACCGGACCAACATCAGGGACCTTTTCCAGGAATTTGACCAGTTTCCTCCAGGAGCCGTAATAGGTATCGCCAGAGAGATGCAGCCAGTCTACAGGTAGGCAGTGTGGCACAATCACACATCACATGTTAATGATGCAAATTTGTCAGTGTCACACAAAATACTTTGTGATTAAAAATGTGTTTAACCAAAGGTCTATAGAAACAAGTTAAGTTTTGAACATATGGAAACCTGGTCTAACACAGGGAGAAATTAAATAGATAATTTTCCAACATTTGGCTGTTATACATTCATTTAATTAATTCCAACTACACATGTCCTAGTGCAGTTGTGACTAGGGCTGAGTATCAAGACGCAACGCTTTGTGAGTAGAGACTGAAATGTGTCCAAAGAATGAACAATCAAAAACGAAAAATGTATGCTTGATCAGATCTCGGTGTCTCTTTTCTATGAGTTGGTTCATGCCTAATCTTTCTTAAAAAGCTGGAAAGATCATCTAACTGGAAAGATCATCAAAAGCAAAGTTTATTTTGCAATGCTAATATATTATATTTATGCATAAAATATGTAAGAGCAGCCCCATTAGCAATATCGTTTTTATCTCTTTTCCACTAATGGTATAAGAGCCACCGTACTAATCTCACTCACTGTTGTTAACCCCAGATGGATTGTGGTTTTAATAGGCCTCATATGCACATTCACAGTTATTTTCTCTCACAGTTTCTAAGTGAGAAAGAAGTCTCTCATACAGGCTCAGATTCACAAGAACCTCAGCAGTGTTACCAGCCATTTCAGTCATTTCCCAACTAAAGGTTGTAATGCAATATTTGAAAGAAACAGAGTGGCTTTTCTAATTATCCATGTAGTGATTGTCATGCCAGGATTTTTGTGATAAAAGAAAAGCAACCTTACACTTTTAATAATGGTCAATTCTAAAATCAAAACTGCGATAAGAATAGGGATGTAAATGATTAGATTGTCTTCAAGTACGTTAAGGGGTTGAGTCATAACACACAACACAACTGTATACTATGACGCTTTAGCTCTGTCACACCGGAGTCATCCTAGCGTGCTTTAGCTTTTATGTAATTCCTAGACTGACTTTACTGAATGTGTGACAGTAAATGTTAGTGGAAGCCCTTAAAACAACGGCATGCGGGAAGTGTTGCTATAATAGTCTGCTATTCATAATGCATAAAGTCATAAAAAACATTGTCCTCAATGTTATGTATGTGATATATAGAGATGTCCCAAGCTGATCCTGAAGATCGGTACTCGGGTATATTTTTCTATC
The DNA here is from genome assembly GCF_910591455.1 of Pholis gunnellus. Classification (NCBI taxonomy): domain Eukaryota; kingdom Metazoa; phylum Chordata; class Actinopteri; order Perciformes; family Pholidae; genus Pholis; species Pholis gunnellus. Next base: position 11,068,099 of record NC_136530.1, read on the forward strand.
GGCTACAATAAAGCTACAAAATCCCATCCTTTACTGCGCTGCTCTCCTTTATGAAAGCCGGGCAGCATTTCATTACAGTATATCAGTAAAAGGTAAGAGGATGTGAATATATGTGTGCGCGTGAGTTCTGACACCTGGATTGGCAAAATAATACACAAGAATGGCATAAAAACACACACATTAGTAGCAGTGTTGAAAACATTCAGGTAGCAGCCCTTCACTTTTAGCCAAGGCTGACTGTTGACCAGTTAAAATGACAGGCGGTATTCTCTCTGCTGCCTGTGTTCGCAGCTCATTTGTGTGGGAAGAACCTCCGCTCTGGAACACCACTGGACAACCGCAACTGTGCACTGAGTGTTTTTTTTTGTTACAGATACTCAAGAGAGTGTTACTACTTCTCTCTAGCGGATTGTGTCATGTCAGTTTCCAGCATTCTTCCAGTTAAAATTAGAAATATGTGCCGTAGCAGATACCTAACATTAGAGGAATTTGGATTGGGGCCAAAAAACATGATCATGAAACCCCTAATGTACACTATTATATAGTGTCTTTTCTCCTGATTTGGTTTTGGTCATGATGTAAAAAGTTGGGAAATATGTCATCAGCGGAAATTATTATGTGTGTGTGCATGTAAGACAAAGCATAGTCTGCGTACTTTAAATATTGGTGTTTAGAGTAGTTTTAGAAATGAAATGTAGTTTTCCTGCCAGACTCCAGTTGGCACCAGCGTCTCTAAACAGATCGGTATCTCTGCCCTGCCACTGCACTGGCTCAATGGGTTACTAACCCTGGGAATCCCCTGCCGCTGTTGTTCCTGTGGCTCCGGACACACTCATTTAAAAACACACAGCTACATAGCAGGAGATCGTGCATCTTAGCATGCACAGCCTCACAGTTTGAAAATAAAGGGATGCTAACAAAACTTTCACACTAACTGTCACAACTGGTTCTCTGTCTTTTCAGACCACTATTGGTGTGTATGTACCATGTGCAGTGTGATGAAGGACAACAACTCGTTCTACCAGCATATTTGAGTTTTGAAGTTCAGAGTTTTGAAGCACATTCCAGGACCAGCAATAGCTTTTTCATCTCTTGGTTTTTAAAGGAAATTTAAAAAGTAACTGAGTCATGGATATTGTAATCCACCCAGTCAGTGGAGATCTATTCTTTTCTCAAAGTGTGGTGACCGGTAATGTCAGGTGCAATTTCTGGATACAAAGTGTAAAATAAAAAGTGTAGTATTGACCGGGTTGTATTAACAGTATAACATGCTTGGATTTATTTTCAAAAAATTACATTTGAAAAAAAGTGTGGGCTGTATTATATAAGTCATCCTAGGTGAAACAGAATTTCATCATGGGAAGCTCAAAAGTGCGTAACAGCCAAAGAATATAATTTAGACTGCTTTTAAGAGCCTCACTGGAGCGAATATATGACTGAGAGACAAGCTTACCAAATGTGGGATTTACATTATGCTTTAATGGAAGTAGTTCATTTTTGAATTTATAATCAGGGTTGTCTTTTATTCAGAGCAATGGGAGATTTGGCTGGAAATTCTCTGGATGCACTGCACCCCAAAACACACCAGCATGGTTACACTGTCGGTATATTAAGTGTTTTCTTTAGAAGATGATGATGCCAGAGTGAACATTTGAAAAAACCCAAGTGAGCCCAATGAGCTGGCTTGTAAACCATTTGCCAATGGGTAATGGACTTTGTAATATATAAATTTTCAATCTTGGTATTAGCAAAGTGTTGTGTACAATCCCCTCACCTGACGTTTTTTCCTGTGTTTAGTGGAGAGGTCTCTCAGCTCCCACACTGTTAAGGTGCTAATGGACGGAGCATTGTGCTGGAGAATGAATCCTCCCACCAGCCGCATTCAGAACACATCTCGCCACAGAAAAAGCTCATTATTAAAAATAATGTATTTTCCCAGCAGCTGCATTTGTAATGTTTTAAAAGCCCGAGAGACAAGACCCACTCACATAAGTGTCATAGCCAAAACCACAAACACACACAATGAGAGACATTAGCCAGAAGCAAGTCACACTCTTTTTGCTTTGTGTACAGTTGTGTGATGCATCCCTTATTCCCAAGTGTTGCTCTGTCATTTGTGTACCGCAGAACCAGACCCCCTTCTAGTCTTGTTTACGTGTACTGGTACAAAGGAACAGAAAAACTGAGGTCATAGTGACAGAGAACATAGCTGCATTTTGTACTTGTGCTTCAAATCTCACCACTTCTCAAAGGCTGAAGGAGAAACTACATCTGACTAATGTGCAAGTTAATCATTTAATTTTAGATGATCCTTATACTGCAGTGGCGGGCTGTGTATTTTATACCTGGGCCTTCAGTGCTGTCCTACTACAGTTGAACCACCTCCTAATAACCTCATTATGACGCCAGCATGACTGAATGCTGTGTCATTAACAGGGAATGCATATAGTCAAAATCAATGTAAATAACACAATGACAAGAAGAAACTCACAAGAACACATTCACATATATTTATATGACAACATAGCAGGTAGAATAACATAAAACCCAAAGAACACGATTCAACAGGCCTCTGCACATTCAAGCAAAACTGTGGCGCTAAAACACGCATTCCCCCACACACTCAAGGGCACAGGCCATTCAAATGTTATTCACATCAGAGGGAACAATATTAACCATATCATAAAAACGACACAAAAGAAAAATGAACACAGTAATAACGCTACTGCAGATGTAAAAAAAACAAAAGCAGTTCACTCACCAAAGCTGCTGTTCACTTAAAAAACAAAGTCCATCCTCCTTTCTTTCATTAAAAAGAGTTTAATGACTCGGTTGTTCAGTACATCGGTGCGGTTCAGTTCCAGCCAGAGGTCCTTCTTGATTCATGGACGCCAGTGATGACAGTCGAGCCTCCCCAGTTGTATTTCTTGAATACGTTTTAATACGTTTGAGGGCTGAAAATGTCCGCTCGACAGAGGCAGTAGAGAATTGCCACCACCAAAACGCTAAAAATGTAATGGCATGTAAAAACGTCTTACACATCTTTACATTTGAACTCTTACTACTACAAAGTTCTGCTAGCTAGTTTCACAACAGTCAAGCTAGCCCACTGACCAATCAAGCCGCACGTTAATGCTGACGTACTTGTAGGCCAGCTAGAAGCTCGGCAAGGTACTCAGGAATGTGTGTACTGGAAGTTCTGTTAGCTGTTTCCCAAACACATCGTCAAAACAATAAAAGTATGCAAACTATTTTATCCCACTATTTCTCTGGGCGCAGAGTAGCAGCTGGGGTTTGGCTATACACTCAGCTGTGTTATCAGAGTAGTGAGTGAGGAGTCAGCAGGCGGTCAATGGCAGTATAAAACAGGCAATAAAAGGTGTTTTGAGAAAGTGGGAGTCACTGAATCCGGGAGAGGTCCTTGGGCATGCAGCCATAACTGGCCACCCAAAATATTATGCAGTTTTCCGCAGGAGAATGGGAGATTAGTCGTGGACAGACACAGAGGTGCACACTCACTCACAGACGTACGCATGCACGCATGCACGCATTCATATACTTCTGTTAACTCTAGCGTTACTGTCTGCCATGTCTCAATAACCGCTATGCTGTCAGTCTTATATTACGGCCACAATGCCACTTAAAAGCCAATGCAGTATTCTGCTGTTCTGACATAAGAAAGTGGAGCAGAATGGAAAAGTCTAAATGTTCCCTTATTGACTTACTCACCCTGAATGTGTCTCTGGGCACGTAGACCCAGTGTATGTCTTAAAGATGATAAATGCTCCACAGAGACCACAGGTCCCGAGGTACCAAACCAACAGATTGTATAAAACTATGTGGACAAGCTACAGCTGCTGAATATAGGTCAGCTATAATATCAAAGGGTGACTCAGAGAATCTGCTGCTCCCACTAGATTTGATCAAGCTGCACAAAGAGGACAGAGGTACCCTCGACGATAAGAATTATAGTTATTCCACACAATTCTTTCCCACATGTGTTTATCTGCATCAACAGAACCCGCAGCTGATTTTATTAACGTGATTTTTAAATAGACTGCCCTGCAACAGCACGGTCTGTCTTCTATCGCCATTTCTTTTAAGGCAACTAACTCCAACATTAATACGTTAATACCTTGTACGCAAGGTTTTATAAATCAGAATATTTTTAGGCGTGCTTACGCAAACATTTAGTGTGGATATTACGCACTGTTTTTCCCACAACTTTACTTCTGATAAGTATACTTTGAACAACTGGTCCCACTCTAGAAAACTCCCACATATTGTAACCTAGATGTCATTTACCATGCAACCCACAAATACAAAAGGACTGTTGCTGGCTCATATGCTATTCAAGTGTGCCACAAATATTGATCCTTTCTTACACTTGTATTGCATGCCATCTATGACACTAAACTTAAAACGTTTCTCGCCAGTGTAAACTTAAAAAAAAGGTACGAATAATAATAAATCCCACAAAAGGTCTGACTTTTGTGTCCACAAGTAACTACTGTGCATACAAATGCTGTTTGAGTGAAGCTCTGTGTGTCATTTAGCTACTTAAGAGTTGGTGTGTTGGCAGAACAGGGTGCTGAGTTGGCACAAGCGTTTGGCACTCAGGCACGGTCTGACGCTCTTGGACCAGCCTGTTTTTGGCCAGTGCTGTTTGTTCAGCAAACATGGACTGAAACAGAGTTGACCCTCACTTTTCTAAATGTGTAACAGCCCAAACATACATATGAGTGAGACATTTCACCATCAATGTACAAGTTCCAGAGGGATGAGTTCAGGTTCAGGAAGACGCTCCTTTTTAATCAACAACAGAAGGAAGTGGTTGTGTTTTCCATAGACAGAGCTGTCCATTATTCCTGACTTTTCTGCACCTATATGTTCCAGCCATCCTACATTATTTTTAACCACTTGAATAAATCTCTTGATAAAATATCTGTGTCGTGCAACTGTTTTGCTTGTGTTTGGTTGTTGTCAGTGAGCCTGAGAGATAAAATATAACTTTATAGGCATTTATATCAGCCTTAGGGCCAGTGACCAGAAAGAGAGAAAGCAAGATTCATTCATGTGTCCTTGCAGTAAAGGTGGTGCTATAAGTCTGGTAAGGACTAGCTGGCAAGCCACTGTGTTTATTCAAAAGATGGATGTACCTTGACAGTAAACCATGCCTCCTTTGTGGGCACTTTATTCTCCGACAGAACACTTTTCATGTGAACCTTTCTGTCTTTCCTTAGACACACCTTCTGGCAGTATCGTAAGGAAAACCCTCAGACCAGAGTAGGCGATCCTCCTCCTGACGGCCTCCCGGGCTTCAACAGCGGCGTGATGTTATTGGACCTAGGTGCTATGAGGGACTCGGCGCTCTATAACCAATTGTTGGAGCCTAGCAATGTGGCCAAACTAGCAGACCAGTATCGCTTCAGGGGCCACTTGGGGGACCAGGACTTCTTCACCATGATCGGCATGGAGCATCCTGAACTGTTTTATACGTTGGCCTGTGGGTGGAACCGGCAGCTGTGCACCTGGTGGCGGGACCACGGATACGGAGACGTGTTTCAGATGTATTATCGCTGTGATGGACTTGTATATATCTACCATGGGAACTGCAACTCTCCTATACCGGATGACTGATGCTGGAACCCAAAAGGAGGCTATGACACCTTCAATATAGTTTAGGGAAAATATTTGTCCTGCTTTTTGGAAGGGAGGTTTCTTTTCTTGACCACTATAATGCCAGTGTAGTCACAGACTCTGCCCCCTGCCGGCCATGGGGCCCATAAAAGTTGCTTCAAATATGGCGTTTAACCGTGTCATTGTAGATTAAATCTTGGTCAGGTTGAAAGCCCCCCCGTTACAGCAATGCAAGGAGCTGCAATAGTTGGCACACATCTCTTCAGGTACAGAGAAGATGAAATACGATTTCCGAAGTTGAGATCCATTTATTTTCAGATTTAAGAGTAGAAATACACTGTTCACGTTACAAAATAAGCTACCAGGACCTTTTTTTTGCCTGTATTTGATTGGCCAACTCAGCACCTTACTGAATAAGGCTCTCTCCGGAGCCACTCGGGCGCAAGGCACAACACACTGCCGCAGTTCCTTTTAAACATCTTTCTGCAGGTAGGAAAGGGGGGCGTGGGGGTGGGGGTTACATCAGACTGCAGGAGGGGTCAGGGCGATAATGATTAACAGCTGTGGCTGTTGTTTGTGACCCTGTGTTTGCAGTTGAGCTGAGGCCAAATACGCACGTTTCAGAAAGAGTGAAGCGGCCATGTAGACACTGACCCATTTTGGAGTTTTCTTGCTGTGCTCACTGAACTGCCACTCGGATTCAAAGAAATGTCAACACTCAATACTCATCAGTCAGGAAATTGTCTGAGGCGATGCACACATGTACACACAGTGAGAGTGAAGCCGCTGAATAGCCTGCCATTCACCATCAGTGGAGTCAAAGACTGAACACACTTGAGAATAAACATTATCGCAAATCAATGCGCCTCTCTTGAATTCCCCCTGAAGCTGGTCAATACTTTTTTTAGGCTCTTTCAGAACAACCATCTTCAATCTCTCCAGCTCTAAAACACATGGAACCATTGAATCATAGTAAAAAATTATTCCAATTGCACTTTACAACTTCAAAACGCGATCTTTATCATCAAGGGTTGTGTTGACTAGACGACAGGTAGATTTATTTGATAGCATTGATTTGTATTTGTTCTTTGTTTTAAAGACTTCTCCAGATTTTGATTTTTGATTGATTCCCACTCTTTAGGCAGCAATTCTTCATAGTGGTACATTTGAGGACCAAGAAAGTATACTTGTTTGCTGAAGAACATTGTATTTTAACTTAAATATGTTTAAAAATTAGAAATGCAGTCATGGACACTGTGAAAACTCTGCTGCCAACTGCTGTTATGAGTGTCTTTTTATGCCAGTAGAGTGAGTTATTCTTGATCACAACTGCATTATTACAGTGGAAAAACAAAACAAGAAAAATGCAATAAATAATTCAATGTGATGAATTTCCCAGAAACATGGAAAGTTTATTTAAGTTGGCATTTATAGTGAAGTTTAAAGAACTGAAACCACTGGCAAAAGATGGAAATGGAACTAATCTAAAAAAGTACATGTTGCTCTGGTTGGCATATTGCAAAGCAATAGATTATGGGCTGCTTATCCTTTGAAACATATATATTACTCTTACCTGTAGATAACTTTGATCTCCCGTGATCTGACTAAAAGACCCTCTGGGTTATGCCAGCAATGAATCACTTACTCACTCACTCGTCTCCATTGCGCCGGCTGCCACATAGGGCAGCAACAAAGTACCTCCACTTCCTTCTGTCTTAGGCCAATAACCCTAACCCAGCAATGAATAGATAGTATTAATTGGAATCAAACACTTTCTCTATTCCCTTTATAATAAGTATCAAATTACATATCTGTAGTTCTTTCCTTTGAAATTAATAGGAAATTATGGGAAGAAAAAAACAAAGTGTTACCCATGTTTTTGTGTTACTTTTACCCACCAACACAACTGTGTATAACTTGGGAAGTTGAAAATAACTGGAGATTGCAGTGAGAATGATCAGGTTTGTGAAAGCAGCCAAACATTTTTTTTTAATGAATGTTAGACTCAATGACTTTCATACACACCCTTTCTGTGACACAAATACAGTAAACTTCTGTTTTCGTCTCTACATTATTTCACAACGTTGACATTTTGTTTCTTTTGTGTGATCAGCATTCCTAAATAAATTATATGATGTCACTCTTTTTTTGTAAATGTGTTATTGTTTTATGTACAGTAATATTGCAGACATTAGTTATTCTCTGTTCCTGGTTCAGTTATTGAACAGCTCACATGAAAGAGGACCTTTAGTTTGATGTGTTATGAGGCAGAGCTGAAAAAGGGGAAGCTTTTAGTCACTTAAGGGTTATAATGAGGTGGTAAAAAAGACAATGCATGTTAATGGGGAGCCCTCGCATTTCTCATTATACACATTTGAGTACTGTGTTCTTCTTTGTCTGCTCTGCGGTAGACATGACCCATTTCTGTCACTCAAATTTGCAGACGCAGGTAGCAAACGCTCCCTAGACAGAAAAAACAATCTCAATCAGCTTTGACCCTGAATGTGCTGACATTAAAATAACCCAATTTACACCTGAAGCTAAAATGCATCAATATATGCTCTAATTGAAAAATGTCCTGTTGGTTCTCATTCAACATACAACAGGTACAATAATGAAGACAGTTGGTGAGGAGAAGGCAGATTCAGGCATGTCTAGCTTTTTGTAATCTGACAGCAGATATTGTGCCTCGGGAATTTCACGAGTCATCGTGAAATAATGCATATGCATAGCTTAAATGCCCATACTTGTCCATGTTTAAATGGATATTTTAATGTTTTAGCAGTAGGTAAACAAGCAACAAAGTTTCAGCTGTTCATCCCATATTGCAAAAATACTGCACCATTAACAACATGGTGTTTTACACTTTGAAGTTCCAGTGTCTAGCCCTATATACCAGCTAAGTTATATTAGTAGGGCTGTGCATAATAATCGTGGGCTAAGTAGCCTTTCAATGTGCTCTGATTTCTAAAAAATCCCTATGCCTGGATCCATCGCCAAACATTTTGAGATGTACCTTCATGCGAGCAGCAGAGACAGCAGGCTGCTATAGATTTGACACAGCAGCAGCATGTCTTATCCAAGAAACACAAACCGCTCAATGTAGAGCTTAGTGAGACTCCTACCGAGGAAGACAAATGCTCTGCAGAATCTATAGCTGCTATAACAGCTAATCATAGATGACTCACTAAGTCAGGGACGCATTCAAAGCCAACAGAAACATCACATGATGATACTCCTACTGACATGCACACAAAGAGAACAGCATATGAACAAGTGTAGGAGCCCACGCTTGTGCATATGGCAAGAAGTCAAAATCTTTTAAACAGGTGATCCACTGACCTGGTTTTTGTCTGTGAACCACTTCCATTTGTTTCTGACAGTGTTGCTTTTAACATACTGGAACTCTTTACTTTACTCCAGGCAGACAGCATGGACACATTAGCTTTCCTCAACTTGTTTCATCTTGTAATAGCAAAATATTTGCCTTAAATGATCCCTTTCCTGTTGGCTGTGACTGTTCTTTCTGACAAGTTGACACTTCTGAGCTTGACCTATAGCCATGTTGCATTAGTAATGCTGACATTACCAAAACAAAAGAAAATAGATATAGAATGGCACCACTGAAATAGCTTTGAAGTTTGAACATCAGAATACTAATATAGCAGCAAACAACTATTTGCTATAAAGATATGGTGGAATAAGAGCGTCCTGAGCAGAGAGTGAAGTCACATTCCTTCTGTGTGTCCGAGCTTCTCCTTGCTCTGTTTATGTAGCTGGTCCATCCGCGTGTGCATTTTAGTGCATGTGAGTGCATGTGATGTTTTGAAATGCATTTACATGACATGATCTGTGTGACAATGTGTAAGTAAATTGATTTTGACAGTATACATACGTGCCTGTGGTCTACAAATTAATTTGTGCCTGTATGTGTGTGTGCTGCTGACACAGTACTCCACTGGACAAAATGTAGGCCAGTATCTTCTGAGCAATCTGTCTCTGCACTCTGCCTGTCTCTCACCACCACTTACTCCCTCTGGGCAGTCTGTTCAATACAAGGCTGAACAATGAGCGGCCTTCTTGCTGTATTAAGCCGTGGTCTGATTCCCTGGTGCTGTGTGCCAGTTCTTACAACTTGTCTTTTTCTAATGCCTCTGACTCACCTTGACACGGTGAAAACAGTGTTTCCCATTAATTATCTAGACGCTGGTGGCCCGCCACTCTTACAGTCAGTCCAGCTACGATAACAAGGTACAGAGAAGCTCAGATTACAACACGCAGAAGAGGGAGTGTGACTTCATTCTATGCTCAGGACACCATTACTCCACGATATCTTCACAAAGCACACAGTTGTTTGCTGCTATAATAATGTTCAGAATGTTTTAATTTAGCACCTTTAAACACAGTAACACATTCTTGAGAGAACAGTACAGATAAAGGACAATTTACTTTATGTAGATGTGCATAAAGGAGATCTTCTTCGGTCTCTTTCGTGTTCATGATGCTCATAATTGCACACCCAAACTGGTACATAATATGTACCAGTTTGGGTGTGCATATGCATATTATGCATATTATGCATAACAAGACACAAATTAACATGCACTCACACACACCACCACCATCTGTGTTCCTCAGGGATTGCTCTGTTTTCCCCTTCTCAGTGTCAAAACAACTGTAACTTATAAACAAGAGGGAAGATTATGATGTCATCAGAGGGTCCTATCAGCCAAAATGAAATGGCTCGAAATTGGCCTACTGAGGGTCAACATCGTTTCTGCTGCTCATTAGTTTCAGTAAACTGCAGGTCTGAATCATGTGTGGGATTTTAAAACATATCTTAAACACTGATTTTATGCTTTTATGCAAGTTTATATACACTGACATCAATAACAGAATAATCTGAAGTCTGTGGATGAACAATATTACCAACAACTACTACTACTAGAGACCAGCATCCAGGGGCATGAAGTGTTGGGGCCAATTTGCACTTGCCCACTTCACCACCCCCTGAAATACTAATCGGTGTAGAAGAGAGAAGTTGATCCCTTTTTTTGTATTGATCCTATTGATGCTAGAATTATTCTATTCTTAGCGAGACGTAGGTATCCATTTCCCCCCAGTTTCTGTTCTTCATGCTAAGCTAACTGGCTGCTAGCTAAAGCCTTACGTTGAAATTAAAAATATGAAAGTGGTGTCGATCTTCTCATCTAGCTCTTGGCAAAAAAGGAAATAAGCGCATTTCCCAACATGTCCTTCAAGACACACAAATGTATAAGAAAAACCTGATAACTTAATGAAAACAAAATAAAATAGGTTTAATGGGTGCAAATATACAGTGTATACACGTAGGGTAACAACCTGTACTGTCGAGTCAGTTTAAGTACATTATGTAACGAGACTTTCACAGACCGTAGCTATAAGTGTAAATGAGGTTTACAAATATTGAACACTATGAAATAAAGCCACTGACCAAACATCCTCAGAGGGATTATGTACATACAGTATAGTTAAAGTACAACAACAGTAAGTACAACAACCCTTGAAACATGTACATTTGTTCAGGTGTTAATCATGTTAAAAACACCAGATTAACTATGGGTACAGAAGATGGATTTGGGAGGTGCGTCAAGAACCACAGGGAACACAATGAGCAGACAGTGAGATATATGAACAGACAGTCTCAAGAGCTAGGCCTAGACATATTACAGCCATTTATTCACAAGATATGGAATCACAATGCCTTCAAGGAGGATGCAAACTGTGAAAACTGTCCAGGAGACTGACCCACATAATATATGTCTCTATCTAGCCGAAATTAGGTCTCTGTGTCGCCCTACTTCACAGTCCACAGGGAGAAATGTCCACGTTAACATCTAATCTTGTATTCAGCTGCAGAATGTGATTTAAAATCTGAGGTGGTTCAATCCTGTTATGTAAGTAATTTCTTGAAATAAGTGAAACAAGAAATTAGTTAATCACATTATTTAGTTGTAAGTTAATATTATCAGCCTTCAGTGGCGGGCCGTGGATTTTATACCTGGGCCTTCAGTGCTGCTCTCCACTTCTAATAACCTCATTATGACGTCACAGCTACGGGTTATTATTTGTTTCGTGTAAAAGCCGCATATTCACATAACACTGCAACATTTGACAAATGAAATAAAATGTGCAGATACATGAATACGAGCACATATTATACGCTGCGTCATTAACGGACAATATAGTCCAAATCAATGTAACACAATGACAAACTCACAAGAGCAGTCGCATATATTCATATGACAACAAACCAACAAATCAATCCAGCAGACCTGCAGCGGATCCACGCATTCCACCGCATTCCACCACACGAGCACGAGCCATTCAAATACTATTCATAAAAACGCCACGATTGACAAATGAACAGTAGAGGTAAACAAACGAAGTTCACTTACCAAATGCTGTCTATGCTGACAAAGAGTTTAATCCCAGTACATCAGTTCCAGTAAGAAGTCCAACCGGATCCGCCGCCGGTCGGTTGTCCGTGGTCCGCCGCTGTTCGGTCGTCGTTTTTGACCGACGTTCGGTTGTCTTCCGCTGCCGGTCGCTTGTCCGTCTTCCGCGGCCGGTCAGTGGTCCGTTTTCCGCCGCAGTTTGGTGGTCGCCTTCGACCGCGTTCGGTGGTCGTCTTCGGCCGTGGACCGGCGAAGGGCGGGCCGCGGTTGTGAGTTGTAGATCCACTGGAGTCTCTCCAAAAGTACCGACGCTCAGTTAAAATGAAACACATTCCCAGCCATAATATGTGCAACGCTTCTGATGCTGCATACAAATCCTTTTCCTGGCTGGTCAGGGCTGCTAGCTGTGGGGTCATTTCTTACTGTCCAGTTTGTTCAGAAATGTCCTTCTTGAGAAAAGCGTTCCCAGTAACTCCGCCACTAAATCCGTTTCTCCTCCTTCCGCCATTTCATATTAAAAAAACAAAGCTAGGTAAAATGTCTATCAAATATTTCCACTTGAACTCTGTCTGCTACAAAGCTCTGATAGCAATCATGTTTCGCGGGCTCATAGTCACGTGCCCGCCCACTGACCAATCACAGCACACTCTGCACCTTGCTGGCAGAGAGGCATCTGGACTCTGAGCTGACGTAACTTGGCCTGCACACAGCTCTGGTGCGGCCATGAATCCCAAACTAAAGATCTGATTGGTTGAATCAACAATATCGTCCCCATTCAATTTAAACTGCACATGGATTCACTGGGTGAGTCTGCAGGCCTGGGCCTCTCTTCTTACTAGAGACACAGAGGTGAAATCTGATTGGATAAAAGCTCTACTTAAAACAAGCTGCACTGGAAGCAGAGCAACTGAGGAGCACAGTAGCTGTGCAATGAGAAAATAAGATAATGGGAAAAATATTTTTATAAATTATAATACATATAAGAAAAAATTAAATGTATTTAAGAAAAAATATTAAATTATAAAATAGCTATAACTTTGTGATTCTGTTTAGGCCAGCAGAGAAGGCTTTGCAGGCCCTGACGGCCCGCCACTGTCAGCCTTACTCTCCTTGTTTTTTTTATTTCAGACCTTAAAAATTGTTTTTTCATTTAGCATTTGTAGTGAGTGTAGCTATTCCACTAAATGCACTTTTCGTCTAAACTCAAGCTATTCAAACTTGTTTCATGACACATGAATCGGTAAATCATGAGCACATATTACAATAGCATTTCAGTTAATTTGTTCCCTTCAATTAATAATTCACTCACTGATACAGGCTGTTGTGCCTTCTCCAGTCAGTCCAAGTCCAGTCCAGAGTGTTACTGTAGCATCATGCTAACCTAATTTTCTCATATTAAGTTATCTCATATTTCTTTTTACATACTCTTTGTCATACAGCTTTTGGTGCTAAATTGGACAATCTTTTAGTGGTGTAGCATAGCATTAGCATCCAATCAATAGCCATTGGAATGTGACACCATCTCAACCTCCTCCTTAAGTGCTACATTTATGTATCTTTGATTTATTTAATTTAGGGCCCTATTTGAATGTGGCAAGCGCAACAACCTGTGCAAAGTGATAGGTCTGTGTGGGCGTCTCAAAGTGCATCCGCCATTTAGGTTCAATAGGTTCACTAGCCCAAAGTGCAAAAGGGCTAGGTGAAGTGGAATATAAATTGGAGGCCGTAGCGCTCACGTTAATACAGTACACTCTCAGCCTGTCCTATCACATTGTTGCCTTTATGATGACTGTGACTTTCTCACTCTTTCTCAAACAAACACGCACACACACACATACACACTCTGTCCTTATCTGAGTCCTGACAGTTGTGCTACTATAATGCATAACATTGGTTGGGCGGTGCAGATTGGCTTTCATAACTATCTTATACCTTTGCTCAACTCTGTTAAGTACTGTCAGTAAAACCTGAGGCCATAGAGGAAGTAATTGAGCAGAAAACATTGATGAAGCAAAATAATCAATTGAGATTATAGCAGTCAAACAAAACATCTTCTCTCCTGTTCAGTCAATATATTTGATTATAAGACACTATGAGGACTAAAAGCAGCAATTAAGAGAACCTGTTTGATCTTGAATAATCTTGAAAGACATGACCTAGATAACCTGCAACAGGACATTAAGGTTTAAATGACCTATATCTTAAAGTGTATGAGATGCTCCATTGGTCAGTAGAACATCCAGTTAGTTCCCTTTAAAAGAGTGAGAGTGGTTGTTAGTCCCATGTGTGTGTACTGTGAAATGACACATAGTGACGCTCTATGACGTTAGTTTCGCTTCTCAATGCTTAATATGCCGGTTACCTGACTAGACATAGCCTAAATGTTGACCCCATTTTGTAGTACAGGTTGGTGATCTCTGAAATCTGATGCTTATTGAGGACACACGGATTGCCTCTGGCAAGATCATAAGATGGCATTTAGGGCAGTTTGTAGGAAGAGATGGCAAACAGGTGTGTGTGTGTGTGTGTGTGTGCGTGTGTGTTGGTTGGAGTTTCATCGTAAAGCTGTAAATTATACTGTGACTCTCTCGCTCATAATGGAGCTATTACTAGTATGCCTACGCAGTCTGGCACACATAATCCACACACACACACACACACACACACACACACACACACACACACACACACACACACACACACACACACACACACACACACACACACACACACACACACACACACACACACACATCTTTTATCTTACACAAGCTGGTGGATGGAAATGGCCCAGAGTCAAAGAGGAAAACCAGAGGAAAAGGTTGCGATAATGAAGCTCTCATATATCGGCCCATTCTGTTGCCTCTGTGTCAGGACACAAACAGTAGACCACATAAGTAGGTTAGTGTGCTACTGAACATGGAACAGGCTAGCAATAGAGAACCTCCAGCGGTGATTAATAGCAACTCAGGACATAACGCTGCATATATTGCTGGTGTGACACACTTCCTATCAGGATGCAAGTACTGAACTCACGGCTGTGTGACCTTCTGTGGGAGATTCATCAGAGATCAGCTGTTTAATCAACTCAGACACTGTATTTTCTTGCACATTGGAAATTCTGCACCATGGCCTGCTGGACGGCGTAATGAGCAGATGGAGCCTATCAGTCTGCAGGACGATGAGCAGCTACCCTTCTGACGGCACTGAACTCCGTTCATGCAGTGCTGTTCTCTAGTTCACCCTCGACCTCTCACTTCCATGTGGTGAAGGGCTAGCAAAACAACCAAAAGACCTCCATGAATCACTTAAATGAAAATCAAGGCTCTAACGTCGAATAAACCCTTCAACACGTGATGAGCAATGTTTCAATTCACATTTAGTTTTTGGTCCAAGTTTGGTTTAGTTGACATAAGGAAGACATTAATTCACACATATCTACAAATGTCAGTGATGACAGATAAAAGTCCAAGACTTTTGAACATGTGGAGAGTAATGGTGCGTAAGTACAGGAGACAGCTCTTCTGATCGGCCTTTATAGAGACCACCGATCAAACCCACCATTCAAACTACATTATTTAGAATGAATATCGGCTGATAAAAAGTGGTTACCTGTGACCTGATCAAAATGTGGCAATAAACTTCAGCAAAGCCAGAAGAAAACTAAATTAGGCAAAACATTTACAACACAAAACATTAAAATGTTTGTTTGTTAGCGGTTAATGGGTGTCGGCTATCGAAAGCAAAAATAACTGAAACTGACACGCCTAGTCTGAACACACCTTAACACAAACGGCCTTAGATGTACTTTGAAAGCAATGCTAAAATAGCATGCTAATAAGCTAACATCAGCATTCCAACACAAACAAATTAGCAAGATAGACTAACATCCTATATGTAAGCATTTTACATATGCATGGCAACATGCTAATGTCACTTCAGCATATTCATCTACAACAGCATGCTAAACTAGCCATTATTTTATAGCATTACATTTTACCTCAAATTACGGCTGAGCCAAGTACATCTGACCAAGAGCCAAGTCAGACATTGGATGATTCCCTTTTTCTCCATCCAGCAACTTCATTTTCTGGTATGCAATGAGCAAATACGATACAAAGTATATTCTTGTAATGACACAGCGATTATCAATCAATCCATCAATTAATTATCAATTTCTGGACTTGACGCTTGGTACAAACACTCAGCTTTGCCATAGCAACAAGCGCACTATAACTTCTCAACAAGCCCAGCCTCTATTGTTGTGAGCGTCATTATATGCCGCCACCAAATGACTGCACGCCCTGCAGGCAGTCTGTGTGTCCATGGCTCTTCCCTTGGCCCAGATGGCCAGCGTCCATACCCTGTGTCTCTGCCAAAGCAGTGGTGGTGATGACTCACTGGCATTTATGTCAAACTGAATAGTCAAAGCCTTCTTAGCGGGTGCACATGCTGTTCTCAGACTGACATCACTGACAGGGAGGCATCAGAATCGCACTGGACGCCAACATGGAAAATATGAGTGATAAGTGATGGGCTGACGGGTTGGTCCGTTATGATGCTGACTGACTCTGCACTTTCACCTGAGGATTAAACAAGCCATAAAATAATGCATATTAAGAGAGAGTTTGTATTAACCAAACCATTCATTACCAGAAGATTTCAACTGTTTTCTTTTCAACATTTTTCTGTATAACATTAATTATCTGAATACAGATACAGGTATATATGCCCAGTTATATTAACAGCCAAAGTATATTTGGCAACCCATTTTAGATTTTGTTGGAGAACAACGCCATACGTGATCAATTAACTATTATCTCCCCTCACTCTACCCCTCCCGTGCCATGCTGGTTCTGCTATCACAAATGGTTGGTATCATGAACAACTCTGCACAAATTTGTCTAAAACTGATGCATGTTAACTCTGATAAGTTAGCCTATATACATTCTAAATACAACCCTGTCAATCTCTGCAATCAAACTCTTCAAATAAGTTAGTAACAAGAACGTAAGGAGCCTAACTAGTAAGGATAGCCAATATCTAAATACAGCAACTCACTTTGAGCAATGTTTTTGTTTTCTAGCGAATGTACAGTCCAATATTTACTCTCCCTCTAGCTCAGTTTTAATCTGAACACACTGCTGAGGGAAATGTCTGGCTCTTTATCTGCTAAATACTCCACTATGTTCACTAGCTATAGTCACTAACTGTGTCTGTCTGCTGTCAAGTGATGGGCAGATAGTGTACAATGGGTTTATCAGAGCTTTTTGGCTTAAAATAGCTGCCTGCTGCTGATGGGAATGAGGGTGATGAGAGTGGGGTTTGCAGGCCAGGACTCAACACAACACTACAGAGTTTGGGGATTATTCTCCGTGGGTTTGTCAGTACCAGCGACTTCTTCCACATTGCATACAGCATTCTCTATGTCTTTCTCTCTAATGTGACTGGACCTGCATAAAGTTATCAATGACCAAGTACTTATGTTGTGTCTAACCGGCAACCTCCGGTGCTAAAAAATGAAACACGGAAGTGCCAAGAGCTGCAGTTCATCAAATGGACACTTGGGGCATGCTCCAAAAGTGAGTCAATCCCCATAGACCACCATGTTAAATGCTCAACTTTACAGCAGAAATAAACAGCCTGGTACAAAAAACGGTCATGTCACACATACACATTTATGTTAGATCTGACCAAGCACTTAAATGTCTGACAGATAGAAGTCAAACTAAAAAACGTTATCTGTGTGTTGTATAAATACAGTGTTAAATACAGTGCACAAAAAGTGTGAAACAACAGCCCCACCCCACCATTTATTGACATATTTTAATGCACACACACATACAAAACATACGACTAAATGTTGCAGAGTGTGCAACACTTGGCCCTGGCAGACGGTTTTCATCAATTGATTAATGCTGCCTCTCACATGGAAGGTTACAAAAAAAATGTTCTAAAACACTTTGTCTTCAAATTTTACTGAATAATACTGCTCAACAGGATGTCTTTTTATTTTTGAACCCTAGTTTCAGGTAAGCGCTCATCTCGTCTTGCGGCACGGAATGGGGTGCCACAGCAATGTAGGTCATGTTACTCATGAGTTTTTTGATATCTTGCGAGAGTATTTCAATTGCCCTTTATGAGAAAAGGACATTTATGAATGTCAGAGATAGAATGGAAAGGCCATAAACTACATCAAAGCTGTGAATGAGGTAGAGAGGAAAAGAGGAGGAAAAGGGGAAAAAATAAGGAGGGGGATGTGTGCAGGTGAGCAGCTGACTGATTAAAATCTCTTGTGGTCAGGCTGAAGATGAGCAGATGCAAACAGAATCATGTCTTTGTGTGGTAAATTCATACACACACAAACGCACAACACCAGATGTAAAAGCTGAAGAATAGATTCATTTATCCTGGCAGCCAGAGGGGCATTTTGTTGACGCTGCCGGTAAAGTGTCAGGGCTCCGCTAGCTTGACCCATATTCCTTGTCCAAACAACACACAAGTGCGCCTGCTGTTCCAATCTCACTCCTCTTTCTCTCTTTGTGCTTAATTCTTTGATCAAAGATGAGCCTGCTGTGTAACAAGAGGGATGACTAATGAAAATGAATCCTCTCCATCGGGTGAATGTGCTTCAGAAAGCAGCGAGGTGCCGGTCAAAATACTGACACTGCTTTAAATGTTCAGCTATTTCATCCATGGGACGTTCTGCTCAGGGAATATGTTGTTCCAAACCAGAAGAAAGGCTTTTAAGAAATTAAAAGTGGCGGTGGAGCAATGGATCATTTGTTCAATATATGAATAGTGAATTGCAAAGCCCCACATGGACAAGGCTACCTGTTTGAACTCCAATGCACCCAAACGGGCTTTATTGTAACTCGCTTCGACACAGGTGACCTTGGTGCATACAAGGAATTCAGACCGCATGTTCCCATTTTAAAGCAACAGTGTCTTCTGAAAAGCTGCCCAGGTTTGTCTCCTGCGCTTTTAATGCTCTGCTGGTATGTGTGTGTGTGTATTAGTGTGTGTCTCAAATCCTAATATGAATGTAACCTGACATGCACGTGGCGTCACACATTTTTCTAGGATCTCACGCACAACACAGACTCGCTTTATACCTGCAGTCACGTTCCAGCTGTCCGTCCATCGACAACTGTTGCTTTCCTCTACATGTGTCCTAATGACTCATATACTGATGGTGATGTAAAGTAACATCTGCTGAGCACTGCAGTTACAGTTTTGCAAAACAGCACTATCTGTCTCTGTTAAGCCATGTTGTTATGTTAGTCTGGTACATTTTAGTCTCTGGACAGCAGAATAGTTCATTCAATAATTGTTACACTGCGCTCTATTCATCTTTATTGTGCTTCAGCCTCCCCTGTTGTGATTAGATTTCAAACTAAACTGCTTGCCTTACAGTTCTTCTACAGAACTTAAATGCAAATAGGGAAAACAACAAAAAATACACATTGATGAATATTATTATCAGTAATAAAGAACCGGTCACACCAGTCACATACCGTACATTGCCTTATTAAATACTGGTATGACAGGAACTTAATTGTGGCTCAACTGGAACACGGTGGATTCCAACTGATGCATCCTAATGTGCATTCTATGTTACTGTGTATTCTGTACAACCACATATCTTCATAATGAACACAATGCCAGCTGTCAGCTGCAGTGAATTAAAAGGTGTGGGTGGAGATGCTGAACATATTTTATCACTCATTCTGTCCTTCTTTATGTCTCTTTCTTTTGACTCACTGTCTATGTGGCTCGTGCTTAATTTTAACAGACCGATCCTCCATCTGTACACTGTGTCCTACTGTCTCTGTGTTTAAACCAGAAGACCATGAGAACATTCACATAGATTTTTACTCAGGCAACAGTGCAAACCACTGATCCACAATGCTGCCCTTCTCACCTCTCTGTACCTTATCTTAACACTTACCATTATGTTGACCTAACTGACCTAACTGACCTAACTGCATGACAACGATTGTGATGCATATAGTTTCTTGATAAATGACTTAAAATAATGCTTACAGTAATGACTTAATAACAGGAACAGAACAGTGTTATAGCCGAGGGACATCCGCTGATGATCTGACTTTCTTGCCTCAAAAACACTCAAACTACATCTCACAGGGAGAGCAGTACAACCACCCCCATGGCAGTGCCACCTCCTCCGTCTGCCCCAGTGAGGCTGCCAGCCCGGTTTAACCCCTGTCTAGCCCTGGCACAACACCCCGTCCAGCCTGAATCACCCACTCATCTCGGCTGAGGCTTCTGCTGGAGAGACAGTAACAGACAGAAACTATGATTTATTATGACTGGTGCACACAGTCCCATTGGTACCATATGTGCAAAATACACACACACACGCACACACACACACACACACACACACACACGCACACGCACCACAATCATAAAGTCTTGCCTACACAAACTCACTCAAATGCTTATGAGTGAGTGTTGTGATCCTGTGTGGAAGAACAGGTGAATTGCTAAAATAGCGTTGCCAGGCTTAGTGGGATGTAGAGTGCCAGTGATTGCTGATCGACAATCCTACAGACAATCCGATGGACTATACGATAGCTGATCCGATAGTCATCAGACAATCCAATCACCTCTGGCATTCTCTGTGATCCCTTATTTTGAATTTAAATATAGCCGATCTCACTGCACAGCTGCTGTCATTGACCTGTATTATTGTTTATTCATTTCTATGAAGACATGTCAAACATCAGCATCCTGTGCATAAATACATGTATGTTCCTGCCCTCAAATGCACACGGCTGCTCCACAAACAAATATACAATTGCACATACCTGTATGAATGCAAAATACACATTCTCATCCACCACCCTTCATGTCTCCTGCAGTTAAAAGGGTGCTGGTATTTGTCTTTTCTTGGAATTGCAAATGGCTGCTGGTGTGCTTCCAGTTAATTGAGTGACATAACTTTGATCACAGCTCATTATTTATGGCTGCTATTCACTGCAGGGGAAGTTTGATTTATCAATGCCAGTTTGTTAGCAGCTGCTCTCGTTCCACTTCATGCCAGCTCAGGGGTTTGGGCAACATGTCTTCACATCAGAAAGCGGCAGAACATCATATTTGTTGTTGTATGTTTTGTCATTTGTCATACGCACTTAGCCTGCCCACAAAGTTATTTTTGCTTTGCTCATGGGGGTCTGGCAAGGCTGCGGGGCCATTTGCTTTGACCATGCATCCCTTAATTTGTTCACTTATCCCCCAACCCCCTAAAAAATGATTGGACAAACATCCCAGTTGTTGGGCTGTCACTTTTCTTGCTTTGGATTTTATACCTGGCAATTCACAGAGAATCTCATATTTCATATTTTCCCTAAATTATCAACTGTAATCATTTTAAGAACTGAGGCTGCAAATTGGCAGTAGAGTTGCAGAGCCGTAATTCATTTTATATGGAGCTAGATAAAATGGTTATTCATGGAGTTTGTTAAACAGACAGAGAGAGTAAGATGCAAATTTAGAAAAGGATCAAATGAAAGTTATTGTTACGTCTTCATTACTGTATCTCTTAGGTCGTTTATAACATCAAAAACAGACAGACAGACAGACAGATGACCCATGCTTGATACTATTTCCACGTTATGGAACTGGGCCAGAGGGATGTACAGCACAGAGGCACACAGTTTACTCTGCTGTACATTGTGTTCTGTTCACATGGTGCAGAAAATAGGCTACACAGATCATGTGGGCGGCCTACAGGAGGCACTGCTGTACTCTGAGGGGAGCTTTGTTGCTGCTCATGAAATGGAACAATCCATTAACAAGCACACAGCCCAGTTCTCCCAAACAGTGACATGATGTCCGTGCAGAGCACCATGTAATAGGTGTTTGTGTTATCTGTTATCTGCTTAGTGCTGACAAAGAGGACTGCATACAGTGTACGTAATGTAGACTGGACCCCCAACATCCAGCTTTGCAGGCACAAGAGCGGTGCAGCTAAAAAGAAGTTGGAAGAGATTTTTTTCATGTTTTTCTTGGCCTGTCACTCCTTTATCAACCATTAGCTATTGGATTTTCACTGTTAGAACAACCCTCTCTCCTTGCTTTAAGTCATTGAGATTTTCCCTAATTTTTGCCTTATACATTTTGTTTTCTGATACAAAAATACCGTGTGTAAAATTTCCGTAAAATGTAGTGCAAAGCGCGCCAGTCCCATCAGTGATGGTCCTGTAACTACACCTAAGTCTCAAATTTCAGTGACGTCACAGTAAGATGTGCCATGCATAAACTGCACAAATCGAACAGTCATGAATGTAAAATGCTCAATGTTACAAGAGAGAAACCTTCCTACTATTTGCATGTAAACAACTGGTCAGAGCCCTTGATTTTAAGAAGGTGGTGGATAGCTTTTAACTGTAACTGGTTTTAATGTAAGGTAGCTCTCTGCTACATAACATTCATGAATAAATTGACTACAGCTCTTTAGAACACAAAGACTGTCTACAGTGATCTGTATTTTATAGCGTATGAGTACAATTACAGGCTAAATGCATGATTTTGTCAGTCTGTAGTTGTACTTATTTCAACCATGCCTATCTTTCTATGGTTGACAGTGCTTCTGAATGTTGTATTGAACAGTTCACAGGTCTGTTAATTGCATGGTTACACACAGTGATCCCTGAGCAATTCAGGGGCCATACATAAATACAAAGATAATCGATTTTTCATAAATGATATCCCAACATTCTCTCTTTTTATCTCTCGATTGTGCTTTGTCTCATTCCCACTTTTTACCTCTCTTTTGACAAACATCCTCCTCTCTTCTCTCCTTCCTATTATTCATCTAATCTGCTGTGTACCTTTCATTGGCCATCTGTTCTTTTGTTTAATGTCTCACACTCTGCTCTCTAAAGTTGTATCACTCCTTCCTAACACACTGACATACATTTCTGAATTGGTGACCTACATTCACAACTTCACATCTTTCCTCTCTCCCTCTTCATCCCTCCCCTTTGTTATCTCTCTTTGTCTCCCTCTCTCATCCCGTTTACCTTTCACACACACTGTTGTTTAGTTCAATATGAAGGTTTTCATCCAGTGTCCCATGTCTGTTTTGATAGATTTATCATACGTACTGCATGATTAAAGAGATTTTCTAGTGGTGGAAGAAGAACTCAGTTCCTTGACATAAATTACAGTATTAGTCCCACTGCAAGACAATTATTATATGGGCTCAAATATAAGATGTTTTTTATGGAAATTATTGTTAAAATGTTGGATTGTGTTAAATTCAAGAACTAGACCATTTATTCATTTTAATTTAAGTTGTTGAGGAGATTATTCATATATCACATCAGTTTATAAAAAACATTATTCATTATAAAAGAGAAAAAAACTTTAACAAAAGTAAAACTACAGTAACAATCTGACCACCGGTCTCTCCTGATATTTTCACTTTTCAGTCAAACCAACTGCCTGGACGAATAAATGAATATTCAGCAAAACACATTACATACAGCATGTGGGCAAATAACAATTTAATAAATTTAACAATTTATCATTGAATGCTTGTGCACTGTCAATTATTACAAAACAAGCAGCAGAATTAGTTCTTTAATAACGTTAAATGATGAAAATTATGAGAAAACCTATCAGCAGATTCACTATGAGAAGCGAACGCAAATGTCCCTTGCACTCGCAATGCCCATTAAGCTTTGACAACAAAATAAGTTTGAACATCTATTAGTGATACAGCTTGGAAAAGAGCAAAAAGGTCCATCATAACATTACACATAACTCAATAATATGAAGCCAGCAAGTATTCAACATCTGAAGGTGATGAGAAACGAGGCCACTCCACCTTCACCTGTTCTTCCTGACTGCTGCTTTTTCCTAACAACAGTTTCATATCCTGATGGAAGCAGTCTTCTGCTGTATTCTTCATTTTAACTTTATATGCTTCCTTCAATGAAAGTGTCTTTTTTTTATCTCCTGCAATCTGTCTCTCTCTTTTCCATAAAATTCTTCATCTCTATTTCTGTACCTCTTTTTTCTCTCCCTTTGATTTTCTTTCTCATCTTTACTTTCCTTGTTTTTTCGTCCTCCTTCCTACCACTACACCCCGTTCCTCTGTCCTTCTTCCCTTTATCACCGACTCACTCTCTGTGGGCACTGAATGGTTGCTGACTGATGTTTCTCTGTGCAGCAGGTGATCAATCAGCCCTCAACACCGGGGTGCCACAGCAGGCGGCCATGACACGTGCTTGTGGGTTGACAACCCCCCCGCCCCCCTACCCAAATCTGAAATGCATGCACTCACAGATGCACCAACCCTGTCTTAGCTGAGCTATACTGTGTCCTCCACACCTATTCATGCAGAACTTTTTGATGCTGAATTTTCAACCAATCCCTCACAGAATTTCCATTTTTTCTTTGCAACCCCTACAGCTGGCTACTTGGTTTTCTTGCCTTTTTGACCAATGAAACATATTCTTATTTGACTCTGTAATTATAATTAATAATTAAATAATTAAAGAAATTGTAATAGATACAGATACAGTTTTACTTACATCTAAAATTGTAAAGTGCACTTAAATGTACCTTTATTACTGTAGGTTACATTAACTCTGAGATTTGTTTTGTCGTCTATTATTCTCCAAAACTATGATACTGAAATGGTGGATTTTTTAACAATCTATTCTAAATATGCATCTTTAGCATTCTGATTTGTGTGAATCAGAACTTTTGAGTAAATCAGAACTTCTTTTTCATCTTCATCATTTTCATTTACAAGCCTTGTTTTTAAAACCTTGGCAGCACTTTCTGTGCAGCCAGCTGGCCACAGTACCACAATCTCACATGTTTTTTTGAGTGCTGTTTTATAAGTTTTATTTCACACAGGCCTTGTCCTCCAGCCCGCCAGCCCACTCACTCCTGCAAAACAGCACACTGAAAATTGCATGTACCAGTTCAGCAATCACGGAAAACTTGCCAGTAATGCATTTTTGTTTGGTGTTTTTCTGTCATTATTCTGTTACTGTTGCTCTGCTTTCTTCCTCATTAGCCCCTTACTAGCAGCTCTGCAGTCATTCTGATTGGCCGTTCTATGCTGCTTGTACTTTTTAAAATGGGAAATCTTCAATTTACAGTGAGACTGCCTTAAAGTGATATTTACATGTTCCTCATGTTTGGCTCAGCCCTTCTCTGTTCCCCTGCCGGTTATATCCTGCCATTAAAGACGTATACGAAGAGGGCCTCAGTTATTACTTTTTGCTTATTTCTCTCTAACCTACCACTTGATAAACACGAGGCTCCAATTTTATTCTAAATATGCATCTTCAGTACATCAAGCTGCACACATAAATCAATTGTGGTGCTATTATGTAGATTTGAACAATTTCTTTTTTCATCATTTTCATAAACTCTCCTAAATAGGAGAGTTTTCCCACTGAAAGGTAAAAGCAAGAAGAAACGTGAACATGAAAATAAACGCCTCTCAGGGCTATCGATGGGATTTTTGTTCTGTTAGCATTTGTTTGACAGAAACACATGTCAACAGATGTTCTGCTATTTCATATAGAATCAGATCCAGAATCAGCTTCTAAAGTAATATTAACATCACTGTGTACATACACATAAATCTTCCTGGTAGAGTTTCCAACCCAAAGTGTGTCAAATGAAGTGGAACGTCTCTCGTGTCACTAAAGAATATACAGTATGATGGTGTTAAGTCTAATAAACTCAACTGGGTCAGAGTAAGAGCTTTCAGTACAGTTATTCTTTCCCCTCTATCCTTGGGACAAAATAACGTATAAAAAGAACATAAAAGCTTGGCTGTCACTCTCAGGGTTGTTGGTATGCTGTTGAATTTTGCACTACTTTATCACATTTGCTTGTCCCCTGAAGTGATCAGTTCTCTCATAGCAGTGAGACAATATTCAGTGTTTCTGCTGTCTGGATGACAGGCTAAAAATACACTTGTGCAAACAGGCTGACTCATTACTGAACCAGCTGACAAAGTCTTCTGTCCACACTCAGTTATGACCATCAGCCTCACTCACACCATGTACAACAATCTGTCTCGGCTAGTCTGAAAAAGGGTTCATAGCACCTCGATGCCTTCAAATGTTCATCTGTAGTGCAAAAGGGACACTGCAGGCCATCCAGTATATATTTACACAACTTTAAAATTGAAATAAACGAACGCTTTTTCAGAGCAAAAACTGAGATGATGTGACAGGCTACATGCATGCAGGTATTAAGTGATATACGTGTACTCTACTTATGTCTTTATATTTATCTGCGCACTCTATCAATCATTTTGTTGTATTGTTTTAGTGCCCGATAAACATTCTTCCTGGAAAAACTTAGAATGTTTGTGAAATCCTGTGAAAGAGCTGCAAAAAAAGTAAGTATCAGCCTAATGATCCATCAGTTTGGTGTAACACATGAAAAGGGAGCGGAGTGATAAAAAAGTAGTTATTTTTGCTCAGACTGTGACCTGGAACTTGTCAGAAGAAAAAGACAAGAAGAGGAGGAAATCGAGCAAAGAGAGAGAGAGAGAGAAAAAGATGTCTAAAGGTACGTAGAGGATAGACTACTAGAAAGCACTGACAGTTGCTAGTTGGTAGCATCAGTTGCCATGGAGACCACCACACACACACACACACACACACACACACACACACACACACACACACACAGCAGAATGCAGACAAATGGAATATGAAGTGTGCAGGCCAAGAAGAAACATAAACAAAAGACGCTATATGAAAACCCTGAATGCCATTATGCAGTTTACATCATCCTCAATGTCAAGATAAGTAAAAAAAATAATCTGATCTTCCACATCAAACATCCACAGTTATGGAAAATGATATTTGTAATAGCTACATGCAGACCTTCAAAGAGGGAATCGACCGTGACGGCAGAATAACCGAGGACCGAGTACAGAACAAGCGGAGGAGAGAGAACCACCAGAGAAGAAAGACCCTGACTGATAACCTCTCAACCCTGAAGAAGTCTTTTTTTCACTGTAGCTGGACTTCACAGAGTTTAGAGAACTGATACCTCACAGGACTCAACAACCTCCAGCAACTGTGAGAAGAGCTCCAAAAAATCAAGAGAGTATTGATGACCTCAGACGGACCACCTAAACCCTCCAGGAGAAGAACACCAGTCTGCAGGCCCAGAGGATCAAGATGAAGGAGGACACAGAGAACAGAGATGGGAGCCTCAGGATACAGCTGGGACTCATTAGCAGCCACTACTCAGCCCAAATCCCCACCACTTGCTTGCAGACATATAATCTCGTCACCCTGCTTGACCCCACCGTCCCCATCCCCAGAGAACCACTCCCTCAACAGCAGCTGACCTACGCGTTACTGTCCTGCCCACACCAGCTCCTCAGCCTGCACCGCCAAACGTCTCTGAGCTGGAGGAGATCAAACAGATGGTACACAGTCTGTGCAGTGGAATAGTGAGATTGATGTAAAATCAGTCATATTAGTTCATTCTTGTATGAACAAAGTCCGGTTCAATCTCCTTTTTTCCCCCCTTTTTTCTTTGCGCCATGTATATTAACATTCCACCATCTGAGTCCCCATACTTCTATGATGATATATTTCCCAGCCTTGAATCAGAGATGTGCCATTAACAGGGTCAGGTGAATTCAATAATCTGTGGTGATTGTAGTGCCCGGACGGGTACACGTTCCAAAGGAGACAATTTTATCACCCAGCAAACTCCTACTAATCACCTACATCTGCCTCCTAGAAACCTGATGACACTGTGATTAACAGAAATGGGAAGGAGCTGTTACAACTCTCAGAAGCCTCAGTCTGTACATCGTCAACGGTCGGGTATAGGGGACTCTTTGGGAAGTTTCACTTGTTGTTTAACCCTTGGCAACAGCAGTATGGACAATATGATCACACACATGGACGCCTTCTCCCCTTCAGTGCATTCACAGTCAAGCCCTAAACCCTTTTATCAGACCACATCACCCTCTTCTTCAAACCGATCACACACACTAAACCTAACCAGCTGTTCAACATACCTAAGAAATGTAGATATATAGCCTCAGACAGCACTGAGCAATACCAAGAGGCAAGCAATAGTGAAGAGATAGATGAAAGGGGTGTCAAATATTTCATGAAAACGATGTTTTTGAATAAAAAATAAGCATTACAATTGGAAACAAAAGAACCAAATTGCTTCACACAGTACTGTGAGGTGAAACAGGGCTACAATATGAGCCCAAATCTCTGCAACACATAAATAAGTCACCAGTCCCTGATGTGACTCTGCAGGACAAAGAAGTAAAATGTCTGATGTCTGCTGATGGCTTGATTCTCCTGTCCCCCTCCAAAAAAACTGGAGAGAAACAGGAGAAAAAGCTACTCTCTAAAAAAAATGTATTCACATTGGGAAATTGAGCATACAAAACATTATACGTACTGTATTTAGGCTTAAACATCAGTTCCACTGGACATTTTGGCATGGCTGTAAGTGAGATGAAGGCGATAGCAAGAAGGGATTTTTATGCCATCCAAAGAAAAACTCAGATGGGGCCATTACCCTCTAATAATCAAATTTGGAAAGTGAGCCATCAAATTTTATAGACAAGAGTCCTCTGCCCACACACACCAGGGCTTCAGGGCAGACACCAAAGAATCTGGTCCAATCAAATCAAAACAAAAAGAAAATTACATTATATATTGGAATGAAACCAGCAAATCACAGAGTAAATCACATTTATATGTGACATTATAAGAGAGTACACGGTGGCCGAGTACCTGCCAAAGTGACTGATAGGAAACTTTGACAATGTACAGACTGAGTGGACTCAGCCTGTCCACAGCAACAGGTTGTCACAGGCAGAACAGACTACCCAGGGACACCAGGCTGTAGTAATGTTGTCAAAAAAAGAATCTCACTTCATACTGTAAGAAATAAAAGAATGTAGGGGAAATAAAAATAAAGTATATCCTGAGTTTATCCATCTCCTAAATCCAACTGCCATATTTATGTTGGGAGAAAAATCTATGTGCAATATTAGTAGCAAAATATGTTGACTGATGTTATACATTAAACGGTGCTAAAAGCTCTGCAGTAAAGGTTTCTGATTGATTACATCTGTAAAATAATCTGTTTAAAGTTCATTTGTAATGTAGTTATTAGCTATTTATTTTTCTTGTGTAAAACATATTTATTAAATAATATGTTATTTAGCGTTGGCAATAATTTAACCTCAACATTCATGCTTATTTTAATCATTTTAAATGCAGAACTACTGCAGGAGCTTTGCCAAAGATCGAATTTCAGTCTTGATTAGGAGAGAGAAAGAGAAAGATAGATGAATGGATGAATAGATAGATAGATAGATAGAAAGAAAGAAAGAAAGAAAGAAAGAGCATATCTCTCCACATCTCCACATGCTGTTCAGATGACACTGATCTCTGCAGTGAGAGAGAAGGGAACACTGTGCTCTCGCCTGCAATTTCTTGTTTTTATCACGTCAGTCAGAGTTGAGCAACACCAGAAGAATGAGTAACTTTATAACTATAATGGAATGGATTAGTAACACTGACCTATATTAAAACAAAGTAAAACAGCTACAAAGCATAATACTGTAGCTGTTCTTTTACAAGATGTTAACAAAGCTGCAGACTGTTTTACCTGTTTTTCAAACCCGTTTTGTTTTTCTTCCTGAACTGTTAAAATGAGATATGGAGCAAGTTAACATCTAAGAATGTGCTATATATAATGTAATATTAAACATATGTGATACAATTGAGAAAAACATTTTCTATTTAATTTATATATATTGCTTATTTGCCAGGAATTTCTTCATTTCTATTTATTTTTTTAAAATTGTTATACATACTTACAGAGTGATGTGTATGTGGTCTATAATCTGTGCGTATATTTGCATGTGTATTTGGGTTTGTTTGTGTGTGTGTGTGTGTGTGTGTGTGTGTGTGTGTGTGTGTGTGTGTGTGTGTGTGTGTGTGTGTGTGTGTGTGTGTGTGTGTGTGTGTGCACACGTTTGGAAATGCATCTGAACTGCAGCATACTGACAAAACTACTGATCAACCAATGAGTAATCAATCCAAAGTTCCCTTGCATACAAATTCCACCTGCTAGCAGAGAAAACATTGGATCTGACCTGGAAGTGTCATCCTGTCCTCCTGAATGTGTCTTTCTGAAGCTTGTTAGCCAAAATGTGAGAACAGATTCTACACTGAGCGTGTCTCACAAAATCAGGATTTTGTGCTCACTTCTGCTCACAAGAATCTTTCCCCGCACCTTCGTAAAACACGAGTTTCAGTCTGATATATGGAGCTTGAATGTCAAAAAATGGTCATATACATCTTTGTGTACATCTACAGTAATAAGTGCGTCCTGATTACCTGGTTAAGAAAGAATGACGGAAGAATAAAAATTGAATAAAATGACCTAATCTAAAGGTAACACAAATAGCATGTTAAAAATTGGAACCCTTGACTCTCATTCAACTCTGCTAGGAACCAAAACACCAAAACACCAAAACACCATACAGAGACCTCTTTGTAGCGTCACCACAAAGCAGGCAAACCACAGGATTGTGTGACAGTAGATATGTGATATTCAGTAATATATTATTCAGTGATATTCAGTAGAACAACTAAGACTTAGATGGGTTATCGATTACCAAAATAGTTTTTCATTTTCTGTTGAGTGTCTAATTAAACAACTGCTTGCTTCAGGTGTGTTGTGCTTGTGTTACACATTGAAATTTTTAAGCAGGTTCTCATCAAAAAGTGACTGAAATGTAGCGACCACACTCACAGCAACTACTGTTTACTCCTCGTAACACACACCTCATCATTATCCTGTTTATATCTGTCCATCATATTTAATGACATATGAGGTTCAGTTACAGTCTCGACTAATAATGCTCTTGCTGCTACCTTTTTTCAGAGAGGTTAAATAAACACACAGCGCAGGAACACACAGCAAGACTGGCTATAAGTCACTGGAATAAACTTGTTTTTGATTTTCCCACTAGGTCGCTTGTATTGATGACGCATGGCAATGGTCATCAAAACTGTCAATTGAATGAGTTGTTTATGAATTGTCATAAAAATCCAGTCTAGACACGAACAGACCAGACTCGAACTAAAGTGAAATCACCTAAATCTCCTGGAAAAATGTATTCCAGTGTGCCAGAAAAGAAACTTCAGACAATGTATAACTCACATTCAGGAGGAAAACAGTGGACCAGCTCATATAAATACTGGAGGATACATTTCTGAGAATGAATGTTTATTCTTGACCTTTGGGAAAAGTGTAACCCAACGTAAACTCAAAAAGATCAGCTTACTAACTTTCAGAGTTAACTTTTCAACCGCACCTCTCGGCTTCCAGCAAATATAGCGTTGGAAGCTAAAGACTGAACCTTTGACCTCAGAGTACTGTTACCTACTTGAAGAGGACTTATGACCCGAGTCCCATGAGGTGTCGTGTGGGGGGCACTGCAGTAGTATATGGTGCCAGTCTCCATTTGGCACAGGCTCAAACTGCACTGCAGTTTTGTGAGCTCCATAATCCAAAATTGTCTATCAGAGCTCAGGGAGGATTTCCAGCCAGTATGTTGTGCCAAAGTTCTGTCCTGAGGGATGTGTTGTACTTTACACCCTCTGCCTGGGTGTGATCCCATTATGGTCTCATTGGCTGGCTGTTAATATACAGCGATGCCGGGGTGAAAATGAGGTCGCAGGACTGAGAGAGAGAGGTTTCCCAAAGCCTCTCACTATGGATGTTAATTGGTGCTCCAGTCAGCCAGGGGCAGCTATCCGACTGCAGTGTAATTCGGCAGAGTGGAGAGTTGGCCAGACTGGTCACTCCTCTGCCTCTTTTCCCTGGTCTGTCTTTGTCATAATTAGCTTGCACTCAGTCACTACTTCACACGGATGATTTGACATGAATGGAATGGAGGCAGAGGGGGAAAAAAAAGAGTGTGTCAGAGAGAGAGAGAGAGAGAGCAGGAAAAATGGGGAGGGACTTTCAACTCAAGGAAGGAAATATGCCTGCAGTTTCCAAGGTGATAATGAAGTGCCAATTATGGTATGTCACTTTCCCCATGTTACATGAATAAGTGGCCCTTTTTTTTTTTTATCCCAGCAGCTCTCATTCTTTGCAGCTAGTATTAATTCACTCTAATCTGTATTCTATAATTCATGAGTAGAAATTACAAAATTTGCGTATGGTACACGAGACAATTGAAGAATGACGAAAACATTGTCAGAGTAAGGACAGCAAATCCACTTGAACAAAAGGTATCGTCTGTAACAATGTGAATGCAGGCTGGGCACGGCTGCACGTGGTGCCCAAATCAGTGACAGCTGTAGCTAAATCTGAAAAAAAAGATATCTGAAACACCTTTTTTAAACATTTAAGACCCAAAATAACCCTTACCCAAATACCACCATTCATCAAAATTCATCTTTCAAAACTACCATCATTCACCACCAATCCTTACCCTACACCTAACCCACCAGTGGGCAGGTGGATTTTAAAATCTATGTAAGTCATTTTAAGATTGACCAACTGACAACATTTTAAAAGAAGAAACAGCAGGATAACTCCAGTTAACATTTGAAACAAGAAACAGAATCATGAAATCATAATTCCTGAGGAAAGACTGACATTACTCTAAACCAGACAAATTCATTGTAAACATTTCTGAGATTAAAGATTAGGGAGGATACAATAAACAGCTTGCTGACTCAAGACAGTTTACCTTACGAGGGAGACAGATAAGTCTTTACTCTTGTTAAGACTCTGTTTGCTGGAGAGGCGTCAGGATGCCGCTCATTGTCAACTAAACCTCACTTCAAACCCCATGCTGCCACCGGTCACTGAGATTCAAAGACTCAAAGACTCAAAAGGTGCCCAGCATCACAAAGTGGTGGATTTGAGTAAGGTTACATGTTTTGCAGATGTCTCTTAAGTCTTGGAATGGCAAACAATACCACTAGTTTTAACTGAACAACATGATGGGGACTGTGACTGGCCTGAGCACAGGTAAAGGGCCACAGTGCCAACCTGTCTTCTCTCTAGCATGTTTCTAGTCTTCAGACCACTCAAAGCACTTTCACACACATTCACATCCATCCATACACCTGCCCAACTAACTAACAATTATACCCATTCAAGGAGCATTTTGGGGTTAAGTGTCTTGCCCATAATAATAATAATAAATAATGCAAAGCTAGGAACTAGTCTGTTTGTAAGTTAAAACATGCTTAATGTTAGACACCCGAAAGACGGCCTGCCACCTATAAATTTGTAAGTGTGAACGAGGCATTACATTAATCGAAAGGCTGGCAGGGTAGGCGGGCATTCAGGCCAAAATTAGTCCTGCATTAATACAATTCAATAAACAATCTAAGAACTCTAGTTTGAGTAACAGATCTGTGAATTCAAGCTTCTCCGGCACCAAAATGCTGCAATGATTTTCATATAAGATATATGAGGGATGTTTTTTTACGTGAGAGACTGGGCTCTCTGTATTAAACAGTTGATAAATAGTTGCATCATGAAGCGAAACTCTACACTGTTGTCCATGTTCGTTGTTGTTTTTTTACCTTGCTGTCTTCCTCACACACATACACACACGACACACCTACACACATGTCCACAGACTCCAGGCATGCACACAAACACACAGACTCACTCGTTACTAGGACGGCCTCTTTGCCGCCACTTGCCCTCTGCTTTGATTAATCAAATCAGTCGGGCCCTTTAGATTATTGCATTTAACCATGGCTGACTGGGGACCGGCTGATTGGTTGAGAGGCTGGACAAATGGGTGCATGGTGAGAGTGAGGTTACTTTAGGACAGAGAATTCAATATGCCAAAAGAATATGGCAAAAAACAACTGTCATGGAGTTCATGCAGGTCACATTCACGTGAGTAAAATGTGTGTGTAATTATTTACTATTCTTCTAAACATGCATATCTACAGTTTTAAATACAAATGTCCCTAATATTATCCATCTTACAAAGTCAGCTGTATAAATGATTGAAGACAAGTAATAAAGTTCAGCATTATTGTATCGTATATGAATTCTTGTGTTTTCTACTTTGTTTGTTGTCGAGCTATTCTACAATCACAGACTGTAATCTAATTTAACTATTGATTATTCTCAGTTACCATTGATTTTCTATAGCCATTCCTCTGTTCATTAACAATGCCATGGCTGATATTGTTCAGCTAACAATTTTAGCTTCTCTGAAAAACTAAATTACCTGAAACATCATTATAAATAAAATCTCCAAAATATAAACATTAGTAGGCATAATGAAAAGGTCGACTCCATTGCATTGCTGTACAAAGCATGCATACCTGAAATGAAAACGCCCTCAGGGTTTAATGGGTTAATAAAAGTTTAACCGGTGTTTTTTCCTTTAATGCAGGTACGGTTTGCTTGTTATCTGGTACGGCTGTTCTCCTGCTGATATTGTTTTGCCCCAATTGTTGTCATTTATTACATGTGATCACATCAGTGTTTAATCACAAGGCATTAGTCTAAAACGCCAGCGTCAATAAGTGGTGGAAGGGTAGCCAGATTTCATTAAAGCGCCTCGATCAATAGTCTCTGGAATACAGCAGAACCCCAGAGGAGGCAAGGCAGTCCTGATTCTCACCACAAATAATAAGCAAGTGACTTATAGGTTTTATGAGTTTTCATCATTTTTTTATGAGTTCAGAGTGACCTTATTCTGAGTGATAGGAACTTAGATCCTGAACCTCTATTTCATTAAGTTGGTTCTGCTTAATAGGACTGTGGTGTAGGATGTAGTGGAAAGAACCAGCTTTGCTCTCGTGTATTGAGCCATAGCGCCACCCTCTCTCTCTGACTTTCTGTCTTGGTCTCTCTCTGAATCTCCTGCTCTCTCTCGCTGAACCTGTGCTGAAATGAAATTACCGTCAGATGCACTGATGCTCTTTCAGATTTACACCCAGCTGACCCTAATTGCTTCCCTGACTTGTTGGTATCAAATGAAACTCTTAAAGGTCTTTTGGCATTAGACAAACAACAAATATCCCGAGAGTACACACACATGAAACCCCAACAGTCCTTGTTATGCAAGTGAACTTGGTAAGTTGGTTATGTTCATGCAAACACATTATCCATGCTCTACAAAGTCCTGAACACAGCCTCATTACAGAGGACTGGCTTTATATAACATGACTTATAATTCTGTCGTAATGGAACCGCTGATTTGTGAACTCTTTGTCTATTCTATTGATGTTTCATTCATCCGTTTTGTTTGTATCTACTCTTACACATACAAGCATGGTGTTTGTTTCAGGCCAGAAATTCTATTCCAGGCAACGTGTCTCTCTGAAGTGTCTTTGAGCGAAGCATTAAATGCATGCTTCAGGTTTGTTGTTCTTTGAGGCTCCTGCATTCATTCAACTGTGTGTAACTTCCCAAATAAAACACAGAGCTCAGATAATTAAGGTCTCAAATATCAGCCGTAGGAAAAAAAGAAAAGAGCATCAGTTGTTTGAGCAAAAAACACATGTGTTCGTTTAAGTGAGAAAACCCTCTGGCGACCATAAAAACTATCTTTTTTAACCATCTGGGCCGAAAAGTCAACGAAATGACTGTAAAACCACTGTTCGTTCACATTTGCCACAGAGAGTCAACACTGGCTTCTTTGAACCACATAGTTATTTCAACCATGACGGTTCATGACTCCTAAATTCAGTGAAGTTATTTTACCAAAACCACAATTTCCCTAACAGTAACCAAATTGTCCTTTTGCCTAAAGCTTACCAAACTTTAGCTGTGTCAAATCTGAAAATGGACAGAATTAGTTTTCTATTTTTATAATAGTGATTTTTGAATGGTTTTGGAAGAGCAGATCATGGTGCTATGTGCAATTGTGGTGGACCACTACAAACTACGTATTTTATCATTTAGTTTGGAGGACACATAAAAAGAAAACGGTATTACCTGGTCTTAATGGTAAATCATAGTAAATGTTCACAGCGAGATGCGTCGCAAGAAACGCTTGGCCAGCAAAACCATTGATTTACTGTGGCCAGTTCAAATCTGTAACCTCTGCCACCTACAGGCAAGAAAAGTAACAGCAGCAGCAGTTTAAAGCGTAGTTTATGGTCACCGCAGTGAAGCTGGCGTCAGAAAATAACTTAATCCGCAAGTGGTCGCACTTGCCACCTGGGCTAGACCCAGCCTCTAAACTCAACTCTGCTCGACTTGAATAAAAATGTATTAACTTACAACTTAACCTCAAGTTAAAAACACAAAAACACACAATTCAAACGGCACCTCATAGAGGCAATAAAAGACTGGTATCTGTCTGACTCTGCTGCTCTCCATGTCTTTTCTCCACCATGTGCAGTAGCTGTAGCTTGCATATGGCTTACCCTGTTCCTCACTATATCGAGACAAGGAGCAGCCAATCCAAGCACCGGCCAGTGTCCTAAATGAAACCATTGTATCTCCTTCATCAATGCTGTCTCACAACATCTTCATGTTACACAGCCGTATCATGAACTTTGATCTGGTAAATTACATTTACGAACCCATAACGACCTGGCTAACCCTTACACAGAGCAGGCTTTGTGTTAATGTTAGTCAAGCCTCCTTCTCTGTAACAGCTCAGAGACACAGTTTTAGTATTACAGCAAACTAATGGCTGAGTGTCTATGTGTGTGTTTGTGTCCTGCTAAAGCAATTAGGGATGTCACGAGAACCTATACTTCCGTACCAAGATGATGCTGCCTGAAAACGAGACAGTAGTAGTTTTTCTACGGGTTACCAGATATCCATGTATATACCATATACCATAAATATATATATACACACATGCAGCGTCATTGTATGAAGTAGTCATATGCATATCAGTCTTCAGTCCAAAAGTCAAAATGAATTGAAAAAGATAGATGTTATCATTTCAAAATTCATCACGTGTTTAACAAAATATTCTGCTACAATCCTTATTTGTTACACTGTAAAATATGTCAAGTCAGTTAAACTTGCAAATGAAATTTGAACTGCTGCCATGAAAATGCAAGTTACATAACTCAACTTGAAGACTGCCTTTGATTCAACTCAGAAATTAAAGTTCTTTAAGTTGATTTAATTGCAATGTTCTAGTTGTCTCAACATCGTTTTTTAAGTTGTCAGAGTTGATTGAACTTTTTGTCACTTGTTTAAACTTGACACAGCAAGTTAAAAAAATGAATTATTTTACATTATCAGGTTAACAAAACGTTCCATACCTAGTCAAACAAACTAACAATCAAACATTTCTGCATTATTGTAACTCAGTTTTGAGTTTAAATAATTCAACCACGTGTTTACAACTTGCCATTTCAAGTTGCGTGGATTTAAATTCGAAATTTGCTTCCACTTACAGAAAAGTGGACTTGACAAAAACAAATCACCTACAATTCTTACTTCTGTTAAAAAACTATAGCATTCATTTGAAGAAAAGATACAAAAGCTTAAACACTGGGTTTAAGTACATCTCAAACATGCCGACACACCCAAATAGCTGTGTTTAAAACAATGTTCCCACATACAAGTGGAGGCAAGAAAGTTGGGTTGTAACAGACAGACATAGACTGACAGAAGGTGGGGCTGTGGAGACAGGCCAACCTGCAACTTCGATTTTGTGAAAGTAAAACTTAAAGTTGTAAAAAGAAACAAAACAACTTTAGGTTTAGGCCACAAAACTATTTGTTTAGGTTTAGAAAAAGTAACACAACAAAAGTATGGTAAAACAAGTCAATGCTGGCTTTTCGTTTCACATGAGACACTAACAGTGGTCTCCCAGGTGAAAGTCCTGTGTTAGTTTATCCCATCCATCGCCCCTGACCACTGCCTAAAAACAGGATTTTTTGCTGTTAATACTATGTCACCTGACTTCCTACTTTGCTCCTGTCACAATTAATACAGCCACTAAAAGTCAGCGGCCCTCTGAACCTACTAGTATGTGTAGCGGGCCCCTTCTAAACAAGGTGTTTATTCAAAAGCTCAAAAGCTTGCAAAGGCCACTGTTGCTATCTAGCAATTGCATCCAACAATGGTAAGACCAAAATAAACCTGTGATTCTAATCGACGCATGTCCTGAATTGTAAATTACAGTAGAAGCCCTGCGTGTGGCTGAGCCAAAATGAACCTTCTTGGTAAAAATATTCCCACTCCAAAGGTCTAAATCTCAAGCTGGTTTCACAGGAACAGCAAAGCAAGCACACAGACAGCCGCACACAACTAGAATAGCCATTCAGCACACAGCGTGGTATAAGCCCCATTCCTAATAGGGTCATTCATAATGAAAGGGGCATTAGAAGTGCCAGGCTTTCACTCAGCGGACAAGGTGGGCTAAATTGAATTGGGATTACATAACACCCAAAATCAACACAGGGGGCCCCGATGATGCTTTGTTTTTTGGGATGTTATTTAACAAGCGAGTTGCCAAAAACCCTAATACACATTTTTTTCTTGTGGACTCTTGTGAGAGCTGCTTCAGCCCAGCTGCCCTTGTCTGGTAACTCTATCAGAGTTAATACACAGCAGGCCTCAAGTTCTGAGCAGCCGTAATCCTTGGACAGCTCATATCACACAGGAGCAGACGCAGTAGGTCCAGGGTCAGCGCCTGGCCCCAGCACTGCTGTCTCATTCATCGTCTCTGTCGACTCTCAGAGCCAAAAATATAAAGTGTATCTTCTACCAAAAAGAAACTGAGCCTTTTTCAGGGCCTTGGTTAAGTCCTATGCTCTTAAAAAAAAAAGGTTTCCTTGTGTGCATGTTCTGTCCATGATCTACTATCATGTGTATCATTCAGGTCAGTTGCAGGAAAACGATGAGTAAATCTTGTCTCGTTTGTCCTTTTTTACAATACTTTAGGTTACATTTAGCCAATTCAAAGCCCTAATGACATTTGTTTCTGTTCAAATGAAAACAGCTCTCCAGTGACCATAGTAATTATGACTCGTAAGGATGGGATGATATATGATTTTACTGCGGATCGGGATAAAAAAAACACTTGAAAAAGTTGTCTAGCTCGCCATCATTTTAGAGAAGTAAAAATTAGAAAATAAAGGAATTTTCTTTTAAGAGAGAACAGACACACTTTGTTGTTATTTAAAAAAAAAAAGATTTATCCTTAATTTATGCTTATGATTATTCACTAAAAAGGAGGTTCACTAAAGAAAGATGGGTGTCCTTTCTGTGATGCAATAACAACATTTGTTTCTTTAATGTAAGGTAACGTGATGCCAGTATGTTTTACTGCTATTTTAAGAGTTTTAAGCATATTTTCAGACAAAACGTCTGGCTTTAAGTTGGGAGAAGGTTTGTTCCCCATTAACATTCAACGTTGTTTTTTTATGCTAGACCGTGGTCATCCCCTGACAGTAACCAAGTGGTTATTATTGTAAACATGATGACGAAGGTCCCTTAACCTTCACCAAGTAGTTACTTAAACCCAAACCAAGTTGTTTTTGAGTAAAATCCTAATCAAACCATAACCATAACTGTGTAAAATTCTGTGTTGTTCTGAAGTGCATGGACCAATAACACATTTAATTTAGTGGACTAAGTTGTTGGTCAATTTTACTTAAGTTCTCAAAATGAGTAAAGATCTTCTAAAGGCAAACCGTTCTCAGTTCCAATGCATCGAGTACTGCAGCTTGATCAGTGCTCCTCGGCGTCTGACAACGACACATAGAGGCATCCTTTAGAGTCTGGATGTGACACATCGGGCCTGCAACTAACTTCAATGTAAACACATCTGCATCCTTACACACTCAGAGCAACTGAGATAGTATAAAGTGCTAGATTATCGACACAAGGCAGGTGGTAGGTGTGATGGATGGATCAAATAAACACAGGACTTTCATCCAGGAGAGTTTGTGTCCAGTGCAAAACTAAAAGTAAACGTCAGTCGTAAGTCAAGTCAGTCATTAGTCATGTGAGCCGTTAGTCAAGTGACTCGTTTGTCAGTCGTCACATGAGTTGTTAGTCAAGTTAATCGAATTAACGTCAAAACTGAGTCTAATTAAGCATCTACTTTATTTTTTATTTTTCTTACTTTTCATTTGATATCTGTAAATGTCCACAGGGACACAATATGTATGCACAATTAAGCAAACTGAGCAAATAAAACAATCAAAATTAGGAAATCAAAATATGGAAATATATAAAGGAATATGAATGTGCATGAAGGATTCAATTAAATTGTTCTTCTGTGAACATAATTGTTCAGCAATTGATGCACACAATACTGTTAACTGTTCCCTCGATAAATACATTGTAGTCTCTAGTCAGTCCCGAGCTCTGTGGAAGTGATGAATGACTTTAATAAAGAGTCACCGGACCTTAAAGAGAAAGCTCTGATTGGTCACAAAGTTTAAAAAAAACTCACCCACTTTGAATGACCAGATGTTTGTGTCATTCAAGGACATTATCCTATTTCCCATTTTACTTCAGAAGTAATTAAAGAGCACTGCCAGAGTGAATTATTCATTGACTGAAGCTTGTGGGTTAATTGACAAAGTTATGGAGAGGTGGTTCATTTGTAAATCTTCTTTCCTATCTCCCTATCTTTTCTTGGCCAATTCCGATTTCCAAATGTTATCCATTTACTTTGTTATTGTCATCCATAGTGGTTATTTGAATAAAAGCACAACATTCAAACGATTAGGAAATAAATTACTGTATCTTTATTTAAATACTTAAATTAACATTTTCAACATGATAGCGTTATAATTTACCTAATTTACCGGTCACTGGGACTAATTAGCAGAATGCATGGGAATAACCTACAATATAAGAAGTGGCTGATTAGTTGTTCCAAAGACAGAGCTAGGTCATGAATGAACCTGTAAACGTATTGAGTGATGATAATCTACATCTTGTGGGTTTATTTGAGGGTTAGAGACTATGTGTATCCATCTGTGTGGCTCTGTGTGAAAACTACTTTAATGTAAAGCTAATTTATTTTGTGTGACATTGGTCTGTGCGTTTGTGTGTGTGTGCTTGTGAGTTGACTGGAACAGTTATTACCCCCTTCAAATATTTATGGGAGGTTGTTCTCTCATATTTATGGTCTAGAGTCTAAAAGCAGAAAAGCCATTTCTCATCAACCCAGTTAACTCTGCCAAGGTGAGAGGGTGAGTTAAAGAGAAAGACAGGAAAAGGGAGAGAGAAAAGAAAACAATTTAACAGGTTTTAAGGGAATCAAGGAAGACAGGCATAAAGGACAGACAGACAGATTGCAAAGAAATACTTTACATTTTCGACTTCTTGCTGTACTGGTCTAGTGCCAGAACTAACAACAAATCTATCAACATGGAAATTCCACAAAAGCAACCTTACATTCAGTTTCGAAATGCCTCATGCTTGAACACTATCTCAAGAACTAAAGGCTATCCAGCACTATTCCACATGAGCCTATTTGTCCGGCCAGATGGTTCTGCAGCACATGATTTACATCCAGAGTCAACGCTCACCAGTGTGAGATTAAGTATGTCCTTTATATAGCAGGGTAAAAACTAATGATGTGGAAGAGGTGGAAGTGAACATCAATAACTTTAAAGATATAGTTCAACATTTTGAAAATCTTTTTTTTCTCAAATGAGAGGATCAAACCTACTCTGTCCCTGAAGCTGGAGAGCAAGGAGAAGGTCGTCTTAGCATAAAGACTAGAAAGTTAAACAGACTCATTTCAAAATGAATTCAGTGCCTCTAAGGCTCACTAATCAACTCATTAGCCCCTGTCTCATTTGTTTAACCAAAACAAAAATCTGTGCCTTGTCTCAGAACAAGAACTTCCTCAAGTCTTGTCGTCAGCTTGAGGATGCCAGGCAACCAGGACAAGACGTCAATAATGAATACTTAAAACATGTTTGTGCTGGCTGTTCAGAAAACGCTTTCATTTAACAAAATCCAGGGTTTGCTGATTCGTTCAAATCTAATATTTGCCTGTCAATATGGTTGAATAGACATATTAGATAGAATACATTAATACAAGGTAGACCGGCACATATGCGCAACATTTGAATCAGCTATATTTTGTTGAGGAAAAAAAGAGGCATTGTGGCCGGGACTACAATCTGCGTTTGGCAATCAGCAGTGTGGTTCTCAGGAATGCTTGGCTGTGGTGTTAGTTACATCACAAAACAAGGAACTCACTGTGAAGGATTTAACACTCTGATGGCCCAGTGCTCACCCTGAGGAATATGCGGAAAGAGGTACAGATTAATCAATCAACACAACATCTGCACTCTAATCTGCAGAGGCCCCTGCGCTGGGAAAAGCCACCATTAGCACACTTCCCACTGGACACGAAGAGACATGTGTAAACACATACACATGCTAATGCGCACACTAAGGCTGCATTCACATGCACTTAAGTAATATGATCATTTGCTGCATTTGGCTGTAACCTAAATCTCTGAAACACCATCTGAATGAGCGACCCGACCCGGGTCACTTCATCAGGTGGAAGGATTAGAAAAACCCAGATAAGTAGATTTCTGATGGAGAAACCTGATTAGTCGGAAATGCACAAGCTTAATCGTGATTCTTAAAGTACCTTCTTGTACTGAACCCACAATAATTCAACTCAAACTCTGTGTCAAGGGGCATGGTGGAGGACTCAAGCGCAGACCAGGCAGAGTAGTGTGAAAAGGGTATATTTAATGAACAAAACAATCCAAATAGCAGACCATACAGGAATCGGCAGGGGATCCACAGAACAGACAAGAGACGAGGGAGGAAATTCCAGCAGGAATGAGACCGGGAAGGCAGACTGGAAACCCAGGAACAGGACAAGCCGAACGGGCGGGTAGACAATACAAGAATCTGAGGGGCAGGAGTTTATGTAGGGGGAAGAACAGGTGAGAGGAGTTGTGCTGATGAGGGGGAAGTGCTTGATTAGTGATCAGAGGCAGGTGAAGGGAATAGGCTGAGGGAGTGACTGACAGGTAGAGTGAGGAGGGTAGACAAACACAGAACACAGAGGCAAAGCCTAATCGTGACACTCTGACTGTAAGTGAACAAAGCTGCATTGATTATCCTGTTATAAACTGAAGCTTTAAACTATTAAATAGTATAAAATAGACAGAAATTCAAATGCATGCAATCATGACAAAAACATACAACTCATTACAGTTTAATATGCCAATACTGGTTCGAAAAAGGTTTTCATGAGGAAAAACGTAGAGTATTATCACTATTTGTGTAACCTGGGGGTTTTAGAGTAATC
Source organism: Pholis gunnellus (assembly GCF_910591455.1). Classification (NCBI taxonomy): domain Eukaryota; kingdom Metazoa; phylum Chordata; class Actinopteri; order Perciformes; family Pholidae; genus Pholis; species Pholis gunnellus. The sequence continues at coordinate 11,111,476 of NC_136530.1, forward strand.
AGACTATTACACTGGATGTAAAATAGTTTATCCAATTTCTTGCCTTTTTCTCACAGTAATATAGATCTTTGTACATGCAAATATATTTGATAATGTAGCTAAAATTGCCACACATGTTTTGCATTTATTCATAGATGACTGGTGCACAGGTTTACCCAATTAAAACAACTTAGAACTTTTGATGCTGGAGTGCTGCTGTAAACTCCTGAGAACTGCTTGATATTCTCCCTCAGTTCTGAATCTTCCAAGAACCACCAACCTGCTAAAACCACTCAAGCAATTAGAGCTTCATTTCTGGAAGCGAATACTCCCTGATACTTCTTTTACAGCCAGCCGTCGGTACCTTGTGCCTTGTGATTACGCAACCGAGTGTGGATGCTGCCCCACGTTTTGGGCACATGAGAGCTGGTTGTCATTATTGATTATTACATTGTCCAAGGGAACAGATACAAGCACAAACTAAGGAGGGAATGCATCTATCTTCACTAGTGCTTGCTGAGACCTGAGGGAGGTGGAGCTGTACCTCTTTGTGAAGAAGCATGAAGACAAATGGAGGGATGGGCGAGGGGCCTCCAAAGGCTCCAGACAGCCCCTCTGGATATTGTTTATATGGGTCAGAAATACATCTGCCAAGCCATGCACCAGATTTAGCAGATTCCTCCTACTGTTTGCATCACCTCAGAGGACGAGAAGCCATCAAATGAGGGTTGTTGGAAAGCGCGGCCCTCTGTGAGTCTTCTGCAAATTCCTTTTCAAGTCAGACAAAAGCCTCTCTGTAGGAGGAAATGATGTTGCACTCTATTGTTCAAGGACACGGGGGGTTTACTGCTCCACAGTAATTGGTTGGACATATTCCTATAAACTTTCTGCAGGGACCACATTAACACAGGTTGACTACCATGTCTAATTATTGTCAGCAGCCCATCGTTGGTAAGCTAATGAGTCTGTACGAACACAAAGCCCAATTATACCTTCACACAATAATAAACTGTGGGAGTTTGGTTCAGGGTAACAGTTGGCAAGGAGAGACAACCTCCAGCTTGTCATAATGAGTTTGCTCAAATCAGTAGTGATAACATTTCAGTAGAAATGAGGCCATACATTTTCCATAGAAATGGGGCCTTAAAAGCAGCACTTTCTCACAGATGATCAGCCCGCCTGGAAAAACATTACAGAGAATTTGCCCAACTTTTTAGTAATGAGGTGCTTCTGGAGCACCACAAAATGTTAAAAGACACATAAACACACACACAGAACAATGCAAAATTCAGTTCGGTAGTGACCATACCTATAGTATTTTCTCAAACTCCAAGCAGTATTTGCCATTTATGTGTTATGTTAGATAATTGTAACAGTTCATGATGAAAATTCAAGAAATAACAGCAACAAGAATAGCACTGCCTGTAATTCTTCATTCCTTCCTGCCATACGTAACAATCTGTTTTCAGAAAGAAAATCATGACATCGTCAGGATTTCTGGCCGCAGTAATCCTAAGAAACCACAAAATATCAGAAGACCTTGATAAGATATCCTTATCGCAGGATACGGTTGAATAGATTAGTCACCAATACGTATTATTAGAATGATATATTTCCCAACCTGTTGTCTCTTACTTAAAAAAAAAACATGTTCAATTTTATGTTTTTCCTTAGATTATAGTGTTGTCACTACGCCCTTGTCTTTAAACAAAAAATGACTCCCAGTGGAGACATTTCAAGGATTTTCCCTTCTGGCAGTGCAGTCCACCATTGTCTGTCAACTCAAAACATCTGCGTTATAAAAAATACTCTTTTTATGGAAAGGTATTCTTCTGTGGAATACAAGCTCTGTTCGAGCATGAATAGTTGGAGTCACACCAAAAGTCAAGTTACCACTGATACTGTTTGAGGTTTTTTTCTGGCTCAGAATGGGCCTGTGGACGGTGACTATGCACGGCAGTAAGTATACGATCCATTCCCCTACAGTAAAGAGAGTCTGTTTTACCTTATTTGACAGAAAGATATGCATTTTCCTGTTATTTCTGACTATTTGATGACAAAAATGTCTAAAATGCTTGAAAAAATGAAACCCAAAAAACAAAACTGGAATGAGCGAGAGGAATGTGGGGTTGGTAAAGCAGAGGTAGTCAATTGCAGAGGTCGCATCCTGCTAGAGGTGTGGACATGTCTTGATACGATGCATCGCAACACTGACATGAATGACTCAGACGCTTGCTTGTTGCTCTCGCTACCAATATTAGCTGCTCTGTCGTCAACAGTGTTGGGCTGGAAAAAATGTGCAATGACAAAATCTCAATAATGTGCCATAAAGAAACTCTTCCAAGTACTTTTACAAGGTACTTTGACATGAGCTCATAATTGCCAGAAGGTCACTGGTCCAGCAGCTGAATGAACAACAAGAATTATGGTTGAGGGCATCGTGACCTGTAATCGTCAAAACCTGCTTACCCTCAAACAGGTAATTTGTGTTTTTATCCAGGCATTTTCCAGGTCAAATCAATGTAAGGCCAATTTGTTCTTAGTACTCTTTGAGGTGGCATCAAATAGATAATCTTGTTTTGTACACCACTCTCTCTTGGCTCCCGGGCAGACCTACAAAACAAGCTTAGCGTCCAACAGGAGGTAGAGGTGAGCTATGTCACAAAGTATTGCGGGGTAAATTTAAATGTTTCTGACTGGAGGGGTGATGCTTCCTGGCTGCATACTGCACGCAATGTCCCTGTGACTCAGATCTCATATATACTGCATGATGTGGCAATGAAGGGAAAACTCAGTTACTCCTCAGACTTAATTGCCAAAACAAAGCAGTGCAGCTGGAATAAGTCTTGTCAGAGCACTGCGTGGTGTGCAAAGAAAATAAAGTGTGTAATCTGCGTATGCCAATGATAATATTAATATAAATAATAATAATGATAACAAATGTTTTCTACAGCACCTTCCATACATTAAATGCAGCACAGTGTAAGATACACAGAGAGTAAACATAAAATTGAATGCCTTCAATGGAGGTAATGTCAGGCATTATCAAACATAAACTATCAAATATTTAACACAACACTATTAGCTCTTGATGGGTATTGGCCGAATAATTGTCTATTGTCTTTTTCCTGCTACAAATTATTTTATTGGCGTTTACAAATTCACTATTGGTCGACCTCTGCATGTAATCATCTCCTGCTTATAAGAAAGATTGCGCTAAAGGTAGAGGGAAAACAACACAACTGAAATATACAAGCAGTTGCCAGTTTATTTGGTACACTGAGCTAAAACTAATGCAGTGAAATGCAACAGTCCTGCAACAAATCATGCCAATATGAAGGTTATACTGTGCTGTCATTTTGGAGGCTGCAGTTTGTGGTACTGTTTGATTTTATTGCATTATACTGGCAAGGCTTTCTATTATTCTGTCAACGCCATTATATCAATAATGGTTTGGACATTTTTAGCTTAAAGCTTCTAAGACGTTGCTATCTGGTACATGAATTAATCACAAGCATGTGCATGATGCTGCATGTAGTCGTCATGTGACAGTAAAGTATGAATTGATATTAATCCAAAACACTGAGTTAAACATTTTAAATGAAGAAATAAATGAACACAGTGGACACTTTCCCACACTTGTTATGAATGCAGCTATAGCCTCAGAGGATATTCTACCATATTGATAGTGAATAACTTGACTGCTGATTTATATCTAACTCCCCTGTGGATATCTGCAATCATACAGAACTCCTTAAAAAAAAGTGAAACACACTGAGAAAGAGCCACTGATAATTACATTTTTTAAAAACTTAAATCAGCTGTAGGGTTGCTGGACTAATCTTAAAATATTGCACAATATGACAGAAGCCACATCCTTCACCATCCTTTCTTAGCATACCGCTGTTGAGGTGACACTTGCACACAATTGTTAAAAATGCAACGTGAAAGTCATCTTGACACTCAGAAAAACAAGCTCCGTTATACTGTCTCTCTCCCAGTTGTATCTCTTCACACATACATCCACACTTTCAGTCTTCACTCGGTCACAATCTTTAAACGACACACGTTGCTTCAGTGTCATCAATCTGAAAAGGCTTTCATGTTTAAGATTGTGTGGGTGAAATATGTGGCTGTAACCAAACCTCTCCTCTGCCTTCATCATTAAAAAGCCACCTGAGGTCAAGAAAGGGCAAGGTGTGTTATGTAAAGGTCACGGTTTGTTATGTAGTAATTCATTGTGCATTGATCATAACATTTTCATTGTATTGCACATATGTACCATCTCATTGTGACATCCAGCCACAAATGATCCATGAATTAACTCATTGGTGACGAACAGTACAGGAATGTAGTTGCACTGGGCAGCTCCCAAATGTCAATATGACTCAGCTTCATACTAATGAAGAGTGTGATTCTGTGTCAAGCCTTCCCTCCATTGAGGAATTAAAAAAAAGCTTCCACAGAGAAACACTTCAAGATTTGTTTTACCAACTAAATCAATTTATGTTCATTTACAAAAATGTCATGCTACCCATTTTTAAATCCCAATTTTTCAGCGATGTTTCAATTTAATCTTTGGAAACTCACTCAAGATGGATTTAGTTTATAATTCATCAGTAAGGACAACTGAATGAAAAAAGGAGTGAGGCGGCTTAACACGCTCAAAAAGGATGTTTGGGTTATGTGTCATGTAACATCATAAAAGCACTGAATGTTCTAGCATTTATCTTTAAGTATAATGTGGTCACAGAACAAAATAACAATTGCACAATCATGTCCACGCTCTTGCACAATCAGCTACTATTGTCTTCATCATCCACAACCTTTTATTGATGGGAGACACGTGGCTCATTAATCAAAATGTAAGTTCCGAGGGATGGAGATGAGGCAGACGACGTAATGGTGTCTGCAGTCAAAGGCCAAGCAAGGAACACAATTCATCATTAGTTTGAAAGACCTTGTGGATCCATTCAGGGGCTCATTATCTCAGCTAGTGTTGCTGGATGTGCTGCCGTCAAACTGGGGGAAGGAGAGGGAAACACTGAAAATGGAGCAGAAACTGAATCATCTGAAGTCGCACAAGCCACAAGTACGAAGTCACACTCTTAATTGTGTGTTTTCTGATCTGCTGCTGCTCATCGGATCTATACTTTTACCATTGAATGTTCGGTGGTAAAAATGTAACTTTGCTGTTTCCTGGGGCAAGATACATGAGAACATTAGTCCTTGCAAACCAGATGGCTTCAATGTGGGTCTGTGTTAAATGGAAGACAGTGTATTTAACATTAATATGTTTTGGAATATACATATTTATTAATTAAGTTTTATCTTTGCTACTGATAGATGCAGGAGATTTAGATGTAAACACTGTTTCCAGTCCAAAGTCTACATCACCAGAGGGATCTGTTTACAGTGAGTTGTGCTAATAAATGGAGGTTTAGTCCACATCTGAAGTCAGTTCCTAGAAGATGAATGCTTTGCCATGTTGTGATGGTATGTCTACTGTGGTGAAGAGTGTGACCCAGACCAATAGATCAGCTCCCAGATGATGTCACCTTTACTCTGGGAAGGCTTTATCATTGAGGTCAGCCCAGCATATTATGCGTGGTATTTTCCATGACAGCTGTGCTTTTCTCACATAGACTTTGCAAACACTCGTCAGTGGCCTAACTGCTAAAGTATTCACTGTTCTAACGCATACTGAAACCATAACCCCCCTTCTTCACTACATTATGAAGCTGAAACAAGTATTTGTTCACAAAGGTGACAAATTGTCTCAATTTTGACCCAGAAAGAAATGTCTTGGAACGACCACGGTTTTTCATTTAAAAAGGTCATTTAGGTTTGTCAGCGTGATATAGATTTTTCATATTGGTTCGATAAAAGGGCCTCCTTATCTGACCATAAAAAAAATGTTTGGATGATTCATTAATTGTGGAGTGCATGACCTTAAAGTGCCAAAAACCGACGCCAGAGCTGAACGATTTGTGTTTTTGGAGGGTAGGCACATCCAGGAAAAACAAATAACTCCATGAAAGCTATAACTAACTCAATCTCTCTTTGTTCTTACACTTATTTCAATTCTGTCAACTTGACACCTCCAAGAGAAGAGAACTTCACTTTACTTCTCTTCCACTTCAGGGGTTATCTGCATCTTATGGCAGAACGCCAAATAGCACTTTTATCATTTAGGAGTTAAATGTCCTTGCAGCTGAAATGCAGGTGAACTGGTGTGTGAACTCATCTTCACTTGAAATAAGCTTGCAGGCTTCTAGGTGGGCCAAATTGAAACTGCTAGATCCCCTGTATCAGGTCTCCTCTTGCAATCCACATGACTTATTTCCACCTTAATAAGGTTTGTCCTGAGGTTGCAGCTCTAGGAGGACAGGCAGCCTGGCTCTGACTGATAGAACTTCTCACTCCCTGCAGGGTGATTTCACTCTCACATTATTATCTCTCTCAAGTGGCAAGGAGATTTGATAAGTCATACGATGTCAAGAAGTCAAGTGCTCTTATTAAGCAGGTGCTAGATCAAAGAGCTGTGCGTGCACTTGTCTGCACAAGCGCACGTGCGCACACGGCTTGAAAAAAGCGATGAAACTTTTACCATGTGTTTTGTTATGTATTTTAAGAACCATTTATCAATTTATCTGTTTCTGTCTTTGTTCAGTGTAGGGCTGCTACAATTATTTTCACTATGGATTAATCTGCTTATCTTTTTTCTCAATTATTTAATTCAATTATTGCTTGGAAAATACCGATCACAATTTTTTTAATTTCACAGAGCGACGTCTTCAATCTAATATTGTAAAATAATATTTACATTTAAGGTGCTGGAGACTACCTTTGAGCCTTTTTGCAGATTATTTAAAAAGTGCTGTTGACTGATTTTTCTGTAAATTCACTAATCTATTAATCAATTAATATTTAATATTTAAGAGTTTTTGCAGACTCATACAGAAGGGGATGTGCACACTAACTGACTGGGCTTATACAGGAGAATATCAAAAACGGTGGTGAGTAGAGCATACACAACTTTGTTTGCTATGATGGAGTGCTCGTCTGATTTATGATGATCATGAAATGAGCAGGCTGAAACGCACCATGTGGATTACTTCTTTTCCATTAAGGCTTTTTTTACACTTTAGACATTATAGATCGTACAGCAGCAAAAACATCATAGCTGCAGATTATTATTGACATATATCTTTCTGACCCTGGCCTGGTACTTACAGAGCAGATGATGCAGAGACAGCTGTCTGTCTAATCTGCTTCCAGCCTATTTTCTTCACAGCTGTCTCATTTACTCCCAACATATAATGGTTGCCATTAGTAGACTACCTGCCATCAGCTACATTGAACGCAACCCCACTGTGGCAATATGCAGCCTCTAAAGGTCTTCTAATGTTATTTCCTGCACTGATGGAGTGCCATGATGTCACTTTAATGTAGGAGGGTGGTGGCGGGGTAAAGATTTTATGTCCTACGTCTGGCACTTTATTAGAAGTATTGTTTAAGAAAGTGTGCTCAAGTCATCAATGAAAAACACCACATGACATTAGGGAAACAGAAGGATGCTTCATTGGAGGAAAAACTATTCATAGCTTGTAACACCGAGTAAGAGGATGGAGAACAGTGTTTGCATAGCCCCGTTATGCCGTGTGTTCATTAGTTTGTAGTCAACATATATGGCATCAGAGGTTAAAATGATGAATATAGTTTAAAATGTGTACAGTGTCTATTTATATTTGTGCAGTATGTGTGTGTGAGCATGCACACGTAGCTGGGACAGTTTGTCCTATTCCATAACTACAGGCAGTCCCGAAGTCCTTGAACAACAGCGAGGTCTAAATCTGCCAAAGGCCAAACATTGAGAGGATGGATTTGCACTGTTAGGAAACGGGCTCTGGCCTCTTTAGTTGAGGCTGTTTTTCTTTTTTATGTGCAAGGTGACCTCGTCTGTTCTGAAATCCTCCAGGAGCTGATCACTGCCACCGGCATCCAGATCACACTGTCCGGTCACTGTGAGCCTATTGAGAGCCGCTGTATTGATCCAGGAGAGAAGCCTCATGCAAAGCAGCTTTCTCCCTCTGCGATGCATTTTTGGAGCCCTTTGTGAATGTCATAAAATGGACCATCTGAGTAAATGAAGCCTCTTATTTGAAAGGCTCAATGCAAAAGTTAAAGATACAGATTTGTAATGAATCACCCCTGCTTCATGTTGTGTTAAACAAAAAATCATGACTTTCAGTAGTTTGTTTGCTTAGGTTCCAAAAGTTGTGAAATGCACAAATTGCCAAATCCAGAATATACATCCCAGCCGAGACCGAGAGGCTGGGATGCATGGTTAAAGGAAACTGCACTTGCTCTATGGGCACATGAATGTAAAAGCTGTGAGGAAGATCCAGATACATTTACATGTCATTGCAGGGTAAACACAGGTGTAATTATTAATATCAATTATGGACCTGTTTCATTTAGGTGGGCCAGGGCCCTGGTATTGTGCATGCTGGCTCACTGGAACTGTGACACACTAAATAGAATGGGACCATTATTCACTTCATCAATTACCTGTTTATCCTGCTATGAAATGACATGTGTGGCTGCTGAAAAAAAGGCCTATTCAGTCCTTAACATACATAACATTCATTCAGACATAGAAAATTTAATTTTACCACAACATGCAACAATATAATTAAGGAATAATAAGGCAGCTGCCAAACAACAACTAAGACAAATAACCTCAGCTGTTGCAAGAAAGCTATTAATGCCAAAGGATTATACAGCTACTTAAGCTAGGTTAGCTAGCCTTAGATAACAGCAAATAGCAGCAACAGAGGACAAGTTAGGAGCCAGCAGACAACTGAACAGCACCAAGAATATAAACAGGTGTTTTAGCACAAGCAAAATATAATGTACTCTTTTGGGTGAAGTGAAGCAGTTAGGTTAATCTCCAAGACCTCAGTGAAGAAGAAACCCTCCACGGACATCTTCGGCTTAGTTTGAGGATGACCGGTGATCTAAGATAGCTAGTTAGGTTAGCGAATAAGGTTTTGAAGGGGATCACTGACAGGCACAAGGTAAAGACAAATATTCGTCCAATAAGCTGTTTTGTAGCAACATTATCTGACTTTTGGTCGGTCAAGTTGATTATGAAATGGTCACGGTCATGAGCAACGAAGCGGCCAGTGTTAAGTATACTGTAGAGGTTGTAAAGAAGTGAAGCGAAAGAGAACATCAGTTTAAATAAACCACATAATTGCTAAGGGTGCGTTTGATATATATTCCAGCAGAGTAGAGTGTGTCATATGAGGGTGCAGCTGCCAGAACAAGGTCACAGACTTCATTTATACTGCAAAGACTGTCATCAGTTATGATAACCCTATTTTTCAATATTTCACAATGATATATCTACTCTGACTACATTTTGATTTAATCTATAACCTGACAACACAGATTATTTACTTTTAACTTAGTTATACAACCACATTTGTGGACACATCGTAGCCCAAGCAAATAAAGGAGTAACCAAGTAAAATGATACGAGAAAGATCTTTTATTTATTTATATTATTTCAGTGGCTGTTGGTCACGGCCGCCAACTCGCTTGCGAGTAGGTCCATAATGAATAACAGTGAACAAAATGTTGTCCAGAAGCCATTGTTTCTTTTTTTTAAGCGTTGGGGAAATATGTCTTGAGTTTGCTAAGGTATGGCAAAATTATATATTTTTTTCCTAACTGTGTCTTCACAACATTTGTTTTCATTCTTTGTTACCTATATGCTACTCTGATATTGCCTTCCATTCATCAGCACCTTGCTTCACACAATGGCAAGTTTTCATCACAGTGACTGCAGACAGAGGACACAGAGGATGTAGGTGTGACTTAACACTGAAGTCACATGTGATGTTCATTCTCTGAATGGGGAAGGTATGTAGGCCACGAGAGGGAGGGATGGAGGATGGGAA